>NC_079435.1:8867938-8915438 GCF_903798145.1 Danio aesculapii | reverse complement strand
ATCAAATCAAATCAATATTTGGTGGAATAACCCAGATTTTCTTTATGACAACAAATGAAAACATTTGCTATTATTTGTTGTTTGTAACATTTGTTATATACCTGTACACCTACTCATTAACGCAAATTTCTAATCAGCCAATCACATGACAGCAATTCAATGCATTTAGGCATGTAGACATGGTCAAGACAAACTGTTCAAACCGTTCAAACTGAGCATCAGAAAGGTGATTTAAGCAACTTTGAACATGGCATGTTTGTTGGTTCCAGATGGGCTGTTCTGAGTATTTCGGAAACTGCAGATCTAATGGGATTTTCACGCACAACCATCTCTCGGGTTTACTGAGAATGGTCAGAAACAGAAAATATCCAGTGAGCGGTAGTTCTGTGGGTGCAAATGCTATCACGCGGAGTCTCCTCGCGGTGCGGGCCCGTCCGCTACACCTCTGGATAATGCGCCATGTCAAAAAGCGTGAATCATCTCAGACTGGTTTCTTGAACATGACAATGAGTTCACTGGACTCAAATGTCCTCCACAGTCACCAGCTCTCAATCCAATAGAGCACCTTTGGGATGTGGTGGAATGGGAGATGCTATCATGTCGATATGGAGCAAAATCTCTGAGGAATATATAATAGTAGTTGATATTAAAAGTTAATCACAACCTTTGACACCTTTGAAGGACACAACCAAGTTGTCCTAAAACTATTGAACACCTTTTTTG
Organism: Danio aesculapii; assembly: GCF_903798145.1. Classification (NCBI taxonomy): domain Eukaryota; kingdom Metazoa; phylum Chordata; class Actinopteri; order Cypriniformes; family Danionidae; genus Danio; species Danio aesculapii. The sequence continues at coordinate 8,914,715 of NC_079435.1, read as the reverse complement.
ACAATTAAAATAAAACAATCTGGGAAATAAAGTCAGTCGTTGACTACTATGTGTTATCTTAAGATGTTACTCTAAATCAATACAAAAATATCTTTCATAAATTGTCATAAATTGGACTTGTTTGTCACTCTGATTGATCCTGAGTCACAAATAAATCACACTTTAGTTAAATGCACACTTTAAAACAGTTTCCACTAAACTTTCTTTTACAGGTTACTTACAAATTTGCTTCAAAACTTGAAATATACTTCTGTTTTTGGCTTTAAAACCTGGCTTGTTTGTAGCCATTTAATTACAGATTAAACCAAACTGGGTCAAGGAGGTGAAAATATTCATGCAGATACGCCTTTCTGTGCATATTTGTAATTTCAAAGAATAATCATCTAGTATGACTTCAACAAAGCACAATTTTTACTATTGTTTCACCCTAATTACATATTTGTTTATAATTAAACTCCATTACTGAGCAATGTGCAGGTGTGGTTTAAACCCCAATAAATGAGCCAAGTGTGTCATTTATTTTCCTCCCACCCATCAGAGATTTAGGCATTAAGTATTTAATCTCGGAGCCATTAAATGCAGCATACATGGGCTTACGGTTAATGAGCGACCATTGTATACGGCACGTCCAGAGCTCATTTGTTTGACTTTGTGTTCCACCGCTAATGGATGACTGGATCGCGGATCTGTCGCACCTTTTGTGTCAGAGTGAGCTGTGTTTGGTGGAGACGCGTCTGATCATCTTGCCAACATGAGGCGGATTTAGCACACTGATGAAAACAATGGCAGCCAATGAACACAGACTTACATACAGTGGCATCAAAGTGACACTGAGAGAAGGAGATGTCAGTGTTTCTGTCACGAGGCTTTGGTTCTGTTTAAATTGAATTCCACCTCAGAAAAGGAGAACATTTAGAATATGCAAATAGTCTAATTATAATATTCAAATCTCTCAAAATATGTCCATATAGGGATCAATATCTGAACCTGGTGTTAAGAAATGTAAATGCTCAATAAAATAAAATAAAATAAAATAAAATAAAATAAAATAAAATAAAATAAAATAAAATAAAATAAAATAAAATAAAATAAAATAAAATAAAATAAAATAAAATAAAATAAAATAAAATAAAATAAAATAAAGGGTGGCACTGTTGCTCAGTGGTTAGCACTTCACCTCACAGTAATAAGGTCGCTTGTTAGAGTCCAGGCTGCATGGGTCAGTTGGCATTTCTGTGTGGAGTTTGCATGTTCTCCCTGTGTTGGCGTGGGTTTCCTCCAGGTGCTTAGGTTTCCCTCATAGTCCAAAGACATGCAAATGTTAGAGTGTTTCCCAGTACTGGGTTGCAGCTGGAAGGACATCCGCTGCGTAAAACATATGCCGGATAAGTTGGCAACCCCTGATGAATAAATGGACTAAGCCGAAGAAATAAAGTAAAGTGGGTTTAGTTCTGTCTAAATAGAATTCCGCATCAGAAAATAAGAACATTTATAATATGCAAAATAGGCTAATTATAATATTCTAATCTCTCTCAATTTCATATGGAAAATTTGAATTATAATGGGTTCTATAATTTACATGGAGGATTTTAGAAACAAAACAAGATTTTCAAAATAAAATAAAATACATCAACATAGACATGTAGATGCTGAATGTAGTTAATAAAATAAAGAAACATGTAAATTAAGCGTAAAAAATTATAAATAAAATAAATACAAAAAATTATTAATTAATAAAAAAAGATATGTATAAATAAAATGAATAACAAATTAATTAATAATATGCATATATAAAATATTTTTTTAATTAATTGATGAATAAAAAATGATATGCATGAATAAAATAAATAACAAACAAAATAAATCAATTAATAACTCAAAAATATGTATAAATAAAATTAAAATGTTTATTAATTAATAAATAAAAAACGAAATGTATAATAAAATAAATAAAAAGTATTAAAAATTAAATAAAAAAGAATATGTATATATAAAATAAATAACAAATAAATTAATTAATAAATAAAAAATGATATGTATAAATAAAATAAAAAATATTAATTAATAAATACAAAATATGTATAAATAAAATAAAACATTAATAATTAAAAGTAATAATTATTAATTAAAACAAAATAATTATTATTTTTTTCTGTATAAATAAAATAAATAACAAATAAATTAATTAATAAAAAATTATATGTAAATTTTTAAAAAATTATTAATTAATATATAATAAAAATTATATGTATAAATAAAATTAATAACAAATAAATTAATTAGTAAATTAAAAAATATTTATGTATAATAAAATAGGCCAATATAAACATAGATATCTAGACGCATTTTAAATGGTAATAAATAAATAAACAAACATTATACATAAAATAAATGTAAAAAAAAATAAGTCAATGTATTAATAAATATCTGCCTCTGGTCTGAACAATTAGATTCTGAATGGTTTACTCAATGAAAGTTTACTTTTTTAAACAAAACAAAACTAAAGTGTTGTGTTCTGTCATGAAATTTCTAATGAAGTCTAAATGTAGAGAACGGTTTCAGTTTTAACAGTTCAGCCAGAATCTATTCCACATGAATGACACTTCTAAACAATGATATACCTATAAAGTGCTGCGTTACAAATGAAGAGTTCTTGAAATTCAGTATAAACCCCATGTATATCATTAGAAAGAGATCCAAACATGCGGCTGGACACTAGATCTGACAATATATCTAACAGTATATGACAGAAGAGCTCAAACACAGCGGTGTGGAGAGACTGAACACACACCACACACTCAGCTGAGTTGGGAAGTGTGTCTGTGCATGTGTGTGTGTGTGTGTGAGATTAAAGGCTGAAAGGTCATTGTCTTGTCAGTAATAGGGAGTGTCAATTTATAATTCCTGAGTCAGTAGAATGGTGACCTCCTTATAACACACACACACACACACACACACACACACACACACACGCACACACACACAAACACACACTCACGCACACACACATACAGTCATTTAGGTGGTTTATGAGGACTCTATTGACTATTATAAAAATGTGTGTCTTTGTAAACCACCAAAACCAGTACACCCAGACACACACAAACACTCTCTCTCTCTCTCTCTCTCTCTCTCTCTCTCTCTCTCTCTACAATATATATAGTACAAATACAAGTATTAATCGGTTGTACATGCTGAATTAAACCTAATTTTAAAAGATCCCTGACATTCAGTAGATAATGTGACCTATTTTATTTTATTTTATAGTTCATTATTGTAGATTGTTGCTGTTTGTACTGTATGTTGCTTAAAGATCCGCACAATCTCACAAATATTTCCTCAATTTCCTCGTATGCAAATCTGCGCAGGACATTGGGCCACTGAAAATATGTGATTATGTGTGTTTTAAGTGGAAATAGTGGGTGTTGGGATGTTTAGCAGGTTGAGCTGTGATGTTTTTTATTGTCGTCGCTGCAGTTTAACTGGTTGAGTTTGAAAAACCAGGAGCGTGTTATGAAAATAACTTCTTTTCATGGAATTCCAAACATTTCCTCGTCTTAAAACAGATTCCAGACAATAAAAATGTTTCCTGAGAATCGCCGGCATCTGTGAAACATCACTGACAGTTGAGCGTTTTCAGCATTTCCGGCATTTTTTTCAGAAGCATCTCTAGAGAAGTCTGTGAAACCAAAATGAACATAAATGGAGTTTAACTGCAGTTAATTTCTCACACTTTGCATGCAAACAGATGACAATGAACACAAATTCTCAAGAAACAGACCCTCTCTGCCATTTCATTCTCTAACTTTTCATTCATGCCCTCGTGTGAAGGTAATGGATGAGGGTACACAGTAGGGACTGATATTGATTTAAATGGAGTTTGATGACAGAATGGAAAGAGTATGGAGTCAATCTAGTGCCAAATATACTTACAAAATAAAAGAAAGTCAAACAAAAATTTAATTATTAAGCAAAAATAAATAAAGAAATGCAAATCTCCGAAAATTGCAAAGCGAAAATAAGTTTTAGAGAAATAAAAATGAAATTTGCAAACAAAAAAAAGTTAAAAAGTCCAGTCAATTGCAAGGCTCATTTTGATTAGCTTTTTAATCAACTGTGAGTTTGCGATGCTGTTTTGCACTTCACGTTTAAAATTTCACTTTGTGGCCCTGATTTGACAAGGAGGCGGAGTCAAGGGAACTTGGGTGTTTACGGCAGGCCCGGACCTGCCTCCATTTATGCAACGTCATCACCTGGAGACTCAGTATCACTGAGGTGGTCTTACAGTCCACTAGGTCCAGGCTCACGGTTGACTAAAAAGCAAATCAAATTGAGCATTGAAATTGACTGGATGGGTTTTGTAAAGGCAATCCTATAAAACATGTTTGGCAATTATTTTAGTTTTTTTTTTTAACTTTTGTAGTTCTTTTTTGTTAGCAAATTTTTTTTATTTCTCAAAACTTAATTTTCCCTCTGCAGTTCTTTATTTTTGTCAGCAAAATTAATTTTTATTTCTCAAAAATTGATTTTTGTTTTGCGGTTTTTGGAGATTTGTATTTATTTGTTAGTTTATTTTCGCTCAATACTTTATTTTTCATTTGCAAAACTTGCTTTTATTTTGCAAGCATATATGGCCCTAGATTAGGTGTTGCGCCAACTAGTCAACTATTCGACTAGTCGACTTTAATTCTTAGCCGTGACGCTTTTTGATTGACGTTGACTAGTCGCGCTGCGCAGATCACGTTTCTTGACCTGAACAACATGGCAGCATCACACACAAAGGTGGTTCACTAAATGTAACTGCCCTCAGATTACTTAAAGTCATTTTTAAAATGTTATTTTTCTAATGTTAGCATCAAAGATTCACGCCAACTTTGAGTGAACTTTAAATTGTAATACAGATGCCAGTTAGGTCTCTCCAAATACCCTAGAGCAGAAGATAGCCAATCACGTTTACACATCGATGGAAAAGTAATGTGATTGGCTGTTGCCCCCTGCGAAGCATTTTTGGTGAATGAACCGTGAAGTGTGCAGAAACCAAGAAGTGCGCAGCCGCGGAGGTGTGACACTTCATAGCATTTGTAAACATCATCTAAGGTGATCGCGGTGAAGATGTGCAGCGAAGAGACATCTGATAACCAAGATGAGCCAGTAACCATGAAAAACGCCTGACTTGAGCAGGATTTAGAGACACGCAACATCATAGTGGTGAAATATTCATCTGAGCAAGTCTCTGACAGTGTAATAAGGCTTAACGGTATAGCCTAGCGTTTGTCTTTCGTCCGTTATGTTGTTATGAAATAACTGCACACGAATCTGTGTGCTAATGATGTTTGCATTACATCTGCACTAAAATATATGTTACGGTTATATTCTTACTAGAATGTGTAGTGATCAATGTGTGGACATTTATTTAGCGGTAAAATGACTTTGATGACATAGAAGTTAACTTCCAAAAATCTAAAGTCGTTCCACCCCTACCCTAGATTGACTCCATAATAGAGAAGTTCTGCATGGGTCATTGTTTGTGAAATAATTTTCGGTTTTGCCGTGAGTGAATCCCGTGTCAAAATGTATCGAATAGTACTAAATCTGCAAAGTGCATTTGGTGTTAATGAGGACTTTTCTTCTGGATGTGAAGGTGGATGTTGTATCGTCTTGGGGCATTTGGAGGCGAGGTCAAGGGATTACGCTGCAGGGCCGTCTGTGGGCATGTGTAAAGCGTGTGTATGTGAGTGTGTTTGAGGAGGATGCTGTCAGATCGCATCAGCACACCTCTCCGGACACACGGACACGGGGACGCGGAGCCTCCGGTCACCCAGCTGCAGTGAGGGGCCTCTGGGCTCCGGCTGGCCCCTGTCCCCCTCTGGTAGACTTCAGGCTGGATGACGGAGAAACATCTTCCAGTGCTCCTTGGTGTTTTGTTTCTTCCTCGGTGATGTACTTGAGAAACTTTCCCAGTCTCCTGGTGGGTGTAGATTAGGGCTGCACAATATGTTGTTTCAGCAAGGATATTGCCATGTGATCATGAGTTTGTATTATAATTGATCGTTTACGTGTGTTTTTGAGGCCTGTGACGGTATTAGCGATCCAATTTCACTATTAACTGCACTTTAATTCATCATGGTTATTAATTGTAAAGGCTTCTCAACCCCGCGTCTCTGCACAGAGCAAACTGCTGCAAAGTTATGCCAACTGCGCTAGTTTAAAGTCCCAAGCTTGTACATCGAGGCTAATACCCATGCACACTAAATGAACTATGGCTGAGTCTATTACCTAATGGCCTTTCACGTCGCGTCTTTTTGCGTGCGCAAGTTCGTTATTTTTTTTCTTGCGCGTATATTGAGAGTGACGTGCATCTTAAGTGACCAGTTTTTTGCAAATAGAGCTATTCTACACATCTGGTAGAGTTGTGTTTGTATCGCAGTATATATTGTCACCCGATTCGAATGTTATCACTTGATTGAATGGGCGTTATCAGTTGATATCAGCTGATAGATATACCTACTGGTAGGCTCAAAAGGCTGTAATCATCCATCCACATGGTTAATCAGTTATACCAATAGAGAAGGCTCCAGATCTGTTTTTACATTACTGTGATGGTTGAATCAGTTAATCAGTTTTTTTTTTTAAGAAAACAAGACAATTTCTTATGCTATTTCCTGTGTCTAGTATGTATCTTGATTTAAAAATATTTTGATATTTGCATTGACAACAGGACAAAACTACTTAGTTTTTTATTTTATTGTTTTCATTATTATTATTATTATTATTATTATTATTATTATTATATTATTATTATTATTATATTATTATTATTATATTATATTATTATTATTATATTATTATATTATTATTATTATTATATTATTATTATTATTATTATTATTATTATTATTATTATTATTATATTATTATTATATTATTATTATTATTATTTTATTATTATTATTATTATTATTATTATTATTATTATATTAGTATTATTATTATTATTGTTATTATTATTATTATAATTATATTATTATTATTATTATTATTATTATTATTATTATTATTATTATTTTATTATTATTATTATTATATTAGTATTATTATTATTATTATTATTATTATTATTATTATTATTATTATTATTATATTAGTATTATTATTATTATTATTATTATTATTATTATTATTATTATTATTATTATATTAGTATTATTATTATTATTATTATTATTATTATTATTATTATTATATTAGTATTATTATTATTATTATATTAGTATTATTATATTAGTATTATTATTATTATATTAGTATTATTATTATGATTATTATTATTATTATTATTATACTAAACGTTGGAAATTAATGCTTTTCTTTTTTTATCCGATTCATAGATTAATCGAAAAAATAATCGACCGATTAATCGATTATTAAAATAATCGTTAGTTGCAGCCTTACTGTATACACATTACATTGTCTGGTTTACTGTGCTTTTACTTGGTGTCTGAGCTCATAAAATCGTCAAGAGTTTAAACTGACAAGACTTGTGCTGCAGGACTGTGAACAGCGGTTATCTAAAATCTGTAAAGTTTGAGCTTGCTGAAGTTACAAAGTGTATTACCACACTTAATTTCAATGGAACTAAACCAGCATTATCTAGCAAGATGTAGATACTATCAATCCAGCTTCCCGCATCCCTCACGGCCCACTCAGATACAGAGTGATAATAAATACTGGCTCATTTACAACAAATGGCATGTTTATATAATCCTCACAATCACAGCACTAAATAAAAAGCAACGGCTCCATAAAATCAGTCCCGGCAGGGCCAGATGGCAGTTCTGTGTGGAGTTTGCATGTTCTCTCTGTGTTGGTGTGGGTTTCCTCTTGGTGCTCCGGTTTCCCCCACAGTCCAATCACCAGCATGGACCACGCCACACTTTGAGCTAGACTTTATTGAAGGGATGACAGAGATGGTAAGGGAACAGTGGGATGAAGGGGAAGGGAAGTAAAAGGATAAACAGTAAACAGGTAGGTAGGTTGATCAGGCATCCTGCGATGATGCCCAGAGACTCAGAGTGAGTGTACTGTCTCTGTAATATATTAATAGAGTGATTGGACCCCCCATTCAACCTAGGAGTGACGAAAGGGTTATAGGATTTTTAATGGGAAGTGAGGAAATAGAGAGAGGGAGGGTGGGTTCGAGAAAACGAGAAGAACAGTGCTAGTGCTGGTTTGCCTTAGATAAGTTTTTAGGGAGTAAGTGATTGGTTAAGGAGATGAAGTGAGGCTTGGTTCCGCTGCCTAAACTCCATAAGACATGTGGTGAATTGGATGAACTTAATTGGCTGTGAGTGTGTGTGTGTAAATGCGAGTGTGTATGGGTGTTTTCAAGTACTGGGTTGCAGCTGGAAGGGCATCCTCTGCGTAAAACATATACTGGAATAGTTGGCGGTTCATTCCAACCGTGTGGCTCTGACGTTAACGGTTCGGCTATCGGTACTGGAGAATTATTGCTGAATAAACATTACTTACAGTAGCATAATTTAACTGACCAACCTTTTCTAATTTGTGATATTTGATATTCATCTGCACATTTTGCAATCTCACATGAGAAATGCTCGTGTTTCTGGCGAGCGCGTCGTATAAAAGTGTTCACATTTCTCAGCGGAGACTCGTGCAAAGCACACACACACACACAGCTCGCAACACACTGTATTTACAAATATAGCATATGAATAGCCTAATAATAAATGTTTATTAAGAAATTATAAAAAAAACTGCTTATTTTTGACATTGCAAGATGCTCCAAAACTGTATTAAAAACACAGTTAACCTCCAAAACACTGTTAACTCATTTATGTGAATGCGTTAATGAAAAATCATAAACATTATCTCATTTAACAGCATTTTGCAACTCAAAGAGGGTGTTTTCAACTGCAGGGAGCACAATAAATCAAGAAAGATCCTGACTTCTGCCAGAAAATTCTATTCAATTCACCATTATTTCTATAGCGCTTTTACAAAGTAGATTGTGTAATGTAGCAGATTCACATAGAAGATTATCGTAAATTGAATCCGTGTCAGTTCAGTTTTCAGTGTTAAAGTTCAGTTCAGTTTAGCTCAGTTCAGTGTGGTTTAATAATCACCACTGAGAGTCCAAACACTGAAGAGCAAATCCATTGATGCGCAGCTCTACAGATCCCAAACCATGCAAGCCAGTGGCGACAGCGGCGAGGAAAAAACTTCACCAATTGGCGAAAGTGAAGAATTAAAAAAACCTCGAGAGAAACCAGGCTCAGTTGGGCATGACCATTTCTCCACTGGCCAAACGTCTTGTGCAGAGCTGCAGTCTAAGCGCCGGAGGCTGGAAGGTGGACCTCAGCGAAGACTCGTCTGTCCCTGGAGCGTCACAGGAATCAGTCTCATGCTCTCCACTCCTCCATGACCACCACAGTAGCTGCTCAGGATACAACCTGGTCCAAGATATGGAAACCTTGGGATCATCTCGTCGCTGGTCTTGGATCGAATCAGTGGCCTTGGGATGAGTATCCCCAGGGGGAAATAGAGAATAAAGAGAATAATTAGCATAGCTGCTGTTCATAGTGTATATAAAAGAAAAGGCAAACATGTTTTCTCTAGAAGAATGGATAAAAAGGAGTCATTTTCCTACAGACCATTGTACAGGAAATTTTTTTTATTTGTTTAACAATTATTAGTTTCGTTTTATTTTACATTAAAAATGAAATAATAAAATATTTTGTTTATAATATAAAATAATTAGTTTTTGTTTGTTTCCTGAAAAAAAAAACACTACAAAAAGAAATGATAAAAGCACCGTTAAAGTACCGAACCAATAAGTGGTATCGATAAAAGTAGTAATACCATTGAAACCTTAATGATACTCATCCCTAGATAAATAAGGCACTAAGCCGAAGGAAAATGAATGATGCTTCGTCCTACACACAAATATATCACTAATTGGCTTTTTCAGAGATTTTCAATTTTCCTCTCAATCTTTTTATTTCAACTGGAAGGAAAAAAAACACTCGCTGTTAACAATTCTTAACCTGTTATTGTCGTTTTCAGATTATTTGTATTAGTGAACGATGCATCGACACACACACTCAGCTCTTTCGAAACTGACACGATGATGAGTGTTTGCCAGTGTTTGTCTGTGTGCTGCGGATGCCGGAGGGTGAAAGTGTTCCACAGGTGGAGATACGTAAAACTTACAATACACACACACACACACACACACACACACACACACACACACACACACACACTTATAAATGAATCAACATGGGAGGAGGGGCTCTTTTCCAATTTATTGCTCTCGCCGATCTTGTTTCTGCCCTCTTATGACCTCATGTCTAGGAAAGGCTTGTTTTCTGCTGTCTGTTTCGCTCTCTCACACACACACATTGATCTAATCTTACGGTCATGTGTCATGTACGGTAATACGTGGGCATGCTGGCACACTTCCAGGCTGCTTGTTTCATATTCATGCACTACTAGTTCAGCATTTGTGGACACACCTACTGTTAGTTATTATTTCAGTTTCTCAGTTTTATTTACGGCATTTTAGAAAGTCAGGCACAAAGTTTAGATCTTTGCATAATTTTACGGTGAATAAAGTTTAAGAGTTTCATGTATAAAGCTGACACAAATTGATTCAAATATGAATTTTTATTTATTTGGTATGAGATTATATTTGTGGGGGGTGAAACATAAACACTACCTGATTTACTACTACTATCTGGAATGGAAAAGAAAGCGTTCTTGCAGGAGTTCATCAAGATTCTTTGGATTTATCTCCAATGCCTCTTCCTTCATTTTACCCCAGACATGCTCAATAAGGTTCATGTCTGGTGACTGGGCTGGCCAATCCTGGAACATCTTGACCTTCTTTGCTTTCAGGAACTTTGATGATGAGGCTGAAATATGAGAAAGAACGCTGTTCTGTTGAAGACATTGCTCTCTCCTGTGGTTTGTAATGTAATGGGCAGCACAATTGTCTTGATACCTCAGGCTGCTGATGTTGCCATCCACTCTGCAGATTCCTTGCATGCCCCCATACTGAATGTAACCCAAAACCGTGATTTTTCCTTCACCAAACTTGACTGATTTCTATGAGAATTTTGGGTCCATGTGGGTTCCAATAATTCTTCTGCAGTATTTGTGATGATTGAGATGCAGTTCAACAGATGATCTGCCACTTCTCCAAATGATCAACTAGAAGTCAAGTTATTATTAGTTGCTCTTACAACTGGAATGGATAGCATTTTTTTGTGTATTAATGTTCAAACAATATCAAACAAAATATAATTATTCCATCAAATAAGGATTTCTTTGGTATTGTTTAGTCTAAAAATGAATATAAACATGTTAACAAATTACATGATTGTTTCACATTTGAAAGAGATGTGACTAGTCGTTTACAGAATAAAACAATAATGAAACTATTAATTGGACATCAAGAGAAACTGGTGGTGTCTTATTTGTTTTCTACATTTCCTCTAAATTCAAACATATCCAACTTCTTTAAAAGAGTGTTCCAGTTTTGATGGGTAATATCGGTAATGTTTATATGCTGAGTGCACTGATGTGTGTGTACTCCTCCTCCTCCACTGTTTTCTGTTTTGAGTGTTGACAGTAAGCTGTCAGTAAACAGTAGGTGAACAACAGAAAGCAATTTGTTCGACAGTGAAACCTTTCGAGCGTCATTAGAGTTACAGACAGACTCAGCCTGTGTAAGCGTGAGAATGAGGACTAAATAGGCTGCACAATATTGGGAAAATATGCGATGTTGTTGTTGAGTGTTACCATAATTATATTTCTTATGATATATCTACCTTGCAAAAAGCTATATTTTTAGCAATTAAAAAAATCACGTTATGATCATACTAAAACAGGGAATACACTGAAAAAATCCACCCAGGCCTATTCTGAAAATGTACCCCTATATACATTTCTGGAAAGCGCCAAATACGTCCCAGGAGCTACGTTTTTTTGCGCTGTGTATGCTTTTTGAGATCTCAAATGTTTCTCGCGAGTGCGATTCATGCCTGCTGTTCTCATGTAAATCCACCAGAGGCCGCTGTCAACTTACTGACTGACTGATCGATTCACTGACCAACCCTCCTCCTTTCCTAAACCCAACTGAGAGTGTTTTCAAAAGCACCGATTAACCAGCGCCCGCCCACTTCCCTAAACTCAACCGACAGTTTTAAAAACCAATCCAGAAAAACAAAAGCCCTTTTTTTACCACGTTTTCAGCTTTTACCACATTCTCACCTTGTTATTTACTTGTTTATTTTATTTTTTGGCTTTTGCTTTTGTCTTTATTGCTTTCTGGAACCGTTCTTCGCCTTACTTGATCCCCGTCGTCATAGTAAACTCCTTTCTGCGTCTCAAGTCCACCGACGTACATGGCGTGCTACTGGACACACTGGTAACAGTGGGAAAGCCGTCCATACGGAGGAGAGCACTCAGCTGGTAAGCGTGAAAAGGAACAGCGTCATATCGCCCTATAGCATTCGTTTTAAAGACGCAATGCTGCCATGCGTATTTCTGGATACATAATTTGCAATCTCCACAAATGTATATAGGGCTACGTTTTCAGAAAAAGCCTATATTGGAAAAAATTTTATGGTAAGTTGTTGTAAACCATTTATTTGGGCTGAATTTAAACAAAGTTGAACATTACTAAATTAAGTTTGTTTAAATTCAACCCATATAAATTCTTTTAAAATCATTTTGTTCAATGTGGATATTTTCCTGAGCTAAATAAAAAAGGTCAAGGTGCGAACATTTAAAGTTTAAAACACAACAAATGACAGAAAACCTCAGCGGAAATTCTGATTCTTATTGTTTGTTGTCATTTTCCTCTCTTTTCTTCCAGCATTAGTGTTTATTTGCATGCTCTGGAGAGGCGGGGATGAATATAGCAAACCTGATTGGTCAGATATGGATAAACAACCTATGCATGTAGCACACACATGCTTGCCACTTAAAATTAGCTTAACTTATTGCACTTGGATGTTGCGTATACTATTATCGCGATAATGATACTTTTTTAGTTTTATTGTGCAGCCCAATAGTACTAAACAAGAAGACACGAGTGATACTAATGCCCAGGTTTCAATTTCAGTTCCTGGAGGGCCACAGCTCTGCACAGTTTAGTTCCAACCCTGCTCCAACACACTTACCTGTAGGTTTCAAACAAGCCTGAAGGACTCAATTAGTTTGATCAGGTGTGATTAAGTAGAGTTGCGGCTGTCCAGGAACTGGATTTGACACCTGTGTTCTAATGCAAGACTTCCCTCACTAAAATACCTGCTAAAATACCTGAGCCTTGACAGTTGTGTATGTTAAATCGAAACACAAACGATTTACTTTTGGCTCAACAAGAGTATTGATGGTGTTTAAAATAACAATGACAGGATTAACTACATGGGGGTGGCACTGTGGCTCAGTCATTAGCACTGTTGCCTCACAGCAAGAAGGTTGGCATTTCTGTGTGGAGTTTGCATGTTCTCCCTATCCATAGTGTATGAGTGTGTGTGTGTGAATGTGAGAGTGTATGGGTGTACTGGGTTATGGCTGCAAGGGCATCTGCTGTGTAAAACATATGCTGGAATAGTTGGCGGTTCATTCCACTGTGGCGGCCCCTGATAAATAAGAGACTAAGCCGAAGAAAAGTAATGAATGATTGAAAATGCAAATGAATGTTACTTCACTATCTTTCTTCAAAATTCACAACCCGAATAGCTTGAAATTCCAGAATTGCCAGTCAGCTTTCCTCAACGTATTTCTGGGAAACAGGAATATGGCGGAGAGGTCAACGGTCAGGTCATTGTGAGGGAGCGCTCAAAGCCACAGTGGACATTGCTGAGAATTTTACACAATTCTGCCTCCTCCCTGTATCGTCTATAAAGGAGACAAAGAGAGAAGTACCACTTTTATTTTCAGGAAGGAAGCACATCTGTGGAAGTGTAACAGAGACAGAAAAGAGGAATCTGTCAGGAACACTTATATATAGATGCCCTTCGTTCACAAAACACGCACACACACCCACGCATATGCCGTTTCTTCAAAACATCATCCTGCTAGGAATTACACAATTAAAATAACACAACAACTACTATGATTACATCAGGGCGCACGACCTCCCGTAATGAAATATAATGAGCTCTCTTTAAATCACCATACATGATCATCATCATCAGTGTTGCTTTAATTGCCAAGTGGGATATGAAAAGAAAAAAACAATGAGTGGATAGATGGATAGCGTCAGAGCTGATGTGAAAAGTGATCTAATTTGTGTGTGTGTGTGTGTGTGTGTGTGTGTATGTATATATTTTTCCTTTTTTTTCTTTTTGGCTTAGTCACTTTATTAATCAGGGGTCGCCACAGTGGAATGAACCACCAACTTATCCAGCATATGTTTTACTTCCAGCTGCAACCTAGTACTGGGAAACACCCATACACTCCCATTCTCACACACACACACTACTCCACACAGAAATGCCAACTGACCCAGCCGGGGCTCGAATCAGCGACCTTCTTGCTGTCAGGCGATCGTGCTACTCACTGAGCCACAGTGACGCCGTGTATACATTCAATATTTATAGACTTGAATTATAATATAATAAATATATTAGAATTATTAGTTGACTTGGCAAGTTAGGGTAATTAGGCATGTTATTGTACAGTATAACAGTGGTTTGTTCTGTAGAAAAAAGAGGGCTAATAATATTGACCTTAAAATGCTTTTTAAAAATGTAAAACTACACTGTAAAAAATAAATCCATAAAATTTACGGTAAAAAGGGCAGCTGTGGTTGCCAGTATTTTACCGTTAAAAATACGGTACAAACCGTAAAAGTAATTTCTCATTTTTACAGTAAACTACTGTATTTTATTAATTTATAAATGTAATATGTCTGTATTTTGAATTACCAACATCTACACATCTTTTGTTACACAGATAGACATGTTAACACAGCCATATGCAGGTGGTGGTGAGAAAGTTAAATAAAGAACCAATGCTCATCACAAACAACTTTTCCCACAAGCAGAGAAGTGTATTAGTGTATAGAAGGTGCTCAGTGTCATTCACACAGCTACTAAACACCAATATGGTAACACGCATAAAATTAAAGTCATGAAATAAACATTGTTTATCAACATTAGATGTAACATAAATCTCTAATGTACATAACTGATGGGGAAACAACTAAAAAGATCCATAGTAATGTCAACAAAAAGCATAAAAGGTGATGCGCCATGCCGGGAATTCCGGGAAAGTCAATTTACGGTTATTCGCTGTATATATTAAAGGAAACATACTGTTAACCAGGATACGGATTTTTACTGTGGCATTTTTACAGTTTTTACCGTTGAAATCACTGACATTTTTTACAGTGTACTTTTATTCTAGCCAAAATAAAACAAATAAGACTTTTTCCAGAGGAAAAAATATTATAGGAAATACTGTGAAAAAATCCTTGCTTTTTAATCATTATTTGGGAAATATTTAAAATAAAGTGTCTTTTCTACATCAGGTACAGTAGAAGATGCCTAAGTCACGAATTACAATGATGAGGAAAGAGACAAAATTCACAACCATAATGTATGCATAACATTTTGTAATCATATTTCAGTTGTTAGGACAATAATACCATATAGACAATAATAACTTTACCATGTTATCATGTTAAATTAAACTCACCTTATAATCAGTAATCAATATCTGTATCAGAAATCCAGCTCCACTTTATGATGTAGTTTGCATGTTCACAGGTTCAGCACTGAAATGGACATATAAAACAGTTTATCGTGGTGATTAGCCGACTGTACTCGACAAAGTAGCATTACAATACAAACTAACAACAGTAAAGTTAGCAAACACAGCGTTAGGGAAATAAATGTTTTATCAAAGCCTACATTGACGCCATATTAAGTAGCTATGAAAAAGCTAAAGCTAAAATTAGCAATGAGATGACAATCTTTTGATCATGCTACATAAATCAATACTACTTTGTTGCTACATATGTTTAAAAACTGACTTTGTAGATAAGTTTATAGCCTATATCATTTTGAATTATCACATTCTGACTTACCTTCCCACATAGCAAAATATCTCTGGCCCAGCTCTGGCCCACACAATCAGCTTTTGCTTGGCCCACATGCCGCAGTGAATTACGGTACATGACTGGACCAAGTCTGGTTTCCAGACAAGGGCCAAACATGGACCATATCAGGGCCAAGTCTCAGCCAAGTTAATAGCCCATAGCTGAGCCTGAACTGGGCCATTTATGTTGGTGTGTCACGACTGCAATGAAATTGATAAATCCATGAATCATTGCGCTTTAGGCATGCTGTGGGCATGCTTTTTCTCGAAGCGACCTGATTGGTAGAATTTTTTTTCTTTATTTGAAAATAATAAAAATGTATTTTAAATGTGAGTCAAGATTGGCCAAACTTACATGGCCCATTTATCAATTATTAACATCTGGGCCAAATACTACAATTTACATCTGGCTCAAGTATTGTGTGCCGCCTTAAAGACGGTGCCACCTCTGCCAAAGCAGGCCCATTTTTGGCCCACATGCTGTATGCCAGTGGCGCATGAATGCCTGCTGTGCCAGATTTATGCCAAATCTGGGCCAGAATTCTTTACTACCTGGGTTGTAATCAGGGAATATCTGTGTCTGAAATCCAGCTCCACTCTACAATGCAGATGCAGTTTGCACATTGACAGATTCAGCACTAAAATAGATGTAAAACAGTTACAATATCAGCATCCAGTTAGCCTATGCGCAATCACAGACGTGTATGTTGTGTAAAATGAGCAAAATAAAGGTGCACTCACTGAGTAAGTCACAGTAAAAAGATGGATGAAAATCTGCATGCGATGGCTGACGTCTTCTGTCTTTGGTTTTTTTACATTAGTGTGATAAAAACAGTAAAATAATGTTAAATTTCGTCTACGTCATTTCATAAACTGTAAAAAAAAAACCAGCAACATACTGCTTTTGACAATAACAGGTTTATACTGTTAAAATTTTGCCGTAAATTAACAATTCTTAACAGTGTATGATTATTATTAATAAAGAGTTGTTTCTGTCACGATCACCAGCGATCATAACTCCCAGATTGCTGGATCTCACACACAAACATACATGGACTACAATTCCGCCATTAATGGACTACATATTCAGTCATGCCACACACATACTCACACCTGCTCCAAGTCTCTACTGATTACACTCGCACCACCTGAGGATCGTCAAGGACTGATTACAAACACCATTTAAGCAGCACACACTCATTCACATGGCCGAGTCTTGTTATCTGTAAAGTGACATTTCAACGCGGTTTCCTAGTCTTGTTTTCCAGTGTTTTGACCCTAGTCTTGTTTATCTAGTTCTCCCTGTCTGCCGCCTGCCTTCTGACCTCTCGCCGGATACATTTGACTACAATTCTGGACTGCCTTTATACATCTGTTTGCACCTGTGTTGACCATTGCTTGCCTAACTTTGATTAAACCTGCAAGTGGATCCAAAATTCAGTTGTTTGTGTCACTCCCCGTGTTACAGTTTTATTATTATTATTATTCTTATTACTGTGTAGTTGCACTCTATGGGCATAACTGAAGCTGATGCGAATCAAACTGCATTTTATTGATGTGGTCATGCCCGACCCCACAGTGCCACATAGACGCTCGCTGTTGATTCACAACTTCAAAGCAAGCCACACAACAGCCATAGAGAAAAAGGCTACGAAATTCCCCACCGCTGCGTGTAAAGAGTCAGACGTCTAATGGCTTGTTGTGTCTAATGCAATCTGATAGACAGTTACAGTCTGTTTACTCGACACCACTGATAAGAGCCGTCCAGCTCTCAGACTTTAAAAGCGAGATTGTAGTTAATTGCGTATTGATAAGGCTGACTGAGACAGCACAGGAAAGCCAAACGGATGTGTGATTGTGTGCCATATGTAAATCTGAGCTATAGAAATATATGCTAATTACATAGGTTACATACAAGGTCATATTTGGATTTAAGTATATGTCAAGCAAAAATGGCCATTAAATATACTGTATGTTTTCGACCATTGGAGTTACAGATACTTTTACATAATATATATTTGAAAATGTATGTTCATATCGAATAAGGTCATATATTAAACCACAAGATTATAGGTAATACATTTGAACATATATGTACACACACACTCACCGGCCACTTTATTAGGTACACCTGTCCAACTGCTCGTTAACGCAAATTTCTAATCAGACAATCACATGGCAGCAACTCAATGCATTTAGGCATGTAGACATGGTCAAGACGATCTGCCGTAGTTCAAACCGAGCAGGTAGGGTCAGAATTTGGCTTCAACAACATGAAAGCATGGCTCCATCCTGCCTTGTATCAATGGTTTAGGCTGGTGGTGGTGGTGTAATGGTGTGGGTGAAGTTTTTTTGTCACGCATTGGGCTCATTAGTACCAATTGAGCATTGTGTCAACGCCACAGCCTACCTGAGTATTGTTGCTGACCCTGTCCATCCCTTTATGACCACAGTGTACCCATCTTCTGATGGCTACTTCCAGCAGGATAACACACCATGTTATAAAGCAAATCATCTCAGACTGGTTTCTTAAACTTGACAATGAGTTCATTGTACTCAAATGACCTCCACAGTCACCAGATCTCAATCCAATAGGGCACCTTTGGTATGTGTTGGAACGGGAGATTCACATTATGGATGTGCAGCCGACAAATCTGCAGCAACTGGGTGATGCTTTCATGTCAATATGGACCAAAATCCTGAGGAATATTTCCAGTACCTTGCTCAGTCTATGCCATGAAGGGTTAAGGCAGTTCTGAAGGCAAAAGGGGGTCCAACCTGGTACTAGTACGGTGTACCTAATAAAGTGGCCAGTAAATATGATATATTTTATATATGTGAAATCCAAATATAATTTATGCACAGTAAAAAAAATATTGGGTTCCACATAATCGATTTGTATTGGCACAACAAAGAAATTGAATTAACTTATTAGTTTTTACAAATTTATGTAGATTGAACGTGACCCCATTAAGTTTTCCCCCTAAAATACTCAAGAATTGTGTTGTTTCAGCTCATTTTAAATAAGTAGTTTAGCAAACATAATTTTTTGAGTGTGTCATACATGAAAGTTGCATTTATTGCCATATATCAGATTTCTATATGTGTGTTTGTGTGTATGTGTGTGTGTGTGTGTGTATGTGTCTCTGTGTGTGAACTGTGAAAGCAAATATTTGGCTGAAATTGAAGCTGCGAGTTTCTTGAAGTAATTGCTGACTGACTGACAGACAGACAGATGGGTACACAAAGAGTCAGCGTTGTTCGAGGTTGTTTGCAGACTAACAGGTGTAGTTTCGACTAGACACCTTGCACACTGTCTAGTCTGCAGTTAAACACGACAGTGGAGGGAAAGTGTAATGCTGAAGTCCACATACTGCACAAAGACACACCCAGGGCCACAGACACACACACATCCACCGAAAAAACACCAATAATGCTAACAATTAGATTCCCTAGTTCATACAAACGCATACACAAACATCTTCGTGCATGTAAACAGTACAATTATAGAAATGAAGAAGTGGTAGTGTTCTGTGTGAAAACAGAGATATGGGCAAGATGTTTACTTGCACGAAAACCACTCTTAAATGGCCGTGTGGAAACGATGATGTAGTGTTTGTGTAGGATTATGTCTGTTGCTGCTTTATAATGGCTAGTTTGGCTAGCAACACCACACACAGTTTGAAGACAACAGTGGAAAAACTCATATTTTCACTGAAACAAAAGGGGGGTTTGAGAGACCTTCACTCAGGTCTTTCCTCAGTAATGAAACTAATGTTTTCTAAAACAGAAAAACCACATGCTGGCTTATGGGTAATTCTCACAGCGCTCACATGCGCCGTGTAACCCATCAGGTATGTGGCTGTTTGGTGTGACTGAACCAATGCAGCTCTGTGGTGAGCAAATGTAGTAATTTAGTCATTTTCCCCATTCATTTTCGTCTGCTGGGCACAGTGGGCCATTTTTCTATTTTTGTTTTTAACAAGAGGACACATTTACATCACTGTTGTGTTGTTTATAGACGTATGTTATCGATTAAACGTAGTAGTAGAACAGATAGATTTAAATAGGCGTAGTAGTATGCTAATGAGTCATTATAGCAATTACTTAAAGCGTTCTGAGGATTAACTTGTGGGATTCACTGACCTTTCATAACATTCAACACTCTGTTTTTATTTGTTACCCCTAGATTAAACTACTTTTTGTCACTTTAAAAAGTGATATTAGTAAAAACAGGCGATTTTTCAATCAAATTTGGATGTCAGAGTGAAGCGCATTTGCTTGGCTCAGCAGCGCACCCTTGTGGCGATTGAAAAATAGCCGCGTTTACATTCGCCTCAGATTAAAAAATCAGCTAAATATATCGCGAACAGATATTTCTTAACTTGGCTGTCAGTGAAATTTAACCTATTTCACAATAGAAATGTTTTCAGACCACAAAAAGTTGCTTAAAAAGGTGTCTCTAGTACCTACTCAACTCTAAAAGTTTTTACTCATTTGAAAACAATCATTGACTCATTCGGTTAATTGTGTTTATTCAGTTCTGGTCAAAATAAGGTGTTCTCGTATGACAGCGGCCAACTGTGTGTTCTAGATGCAAAATTGGGCTTCTGATAACGTGAAGATGTGATTTACCTACCAACAAGTTGTGTTTGTTGAGAGCTGAATATAAATTTTTGTAATGATTATTGCATGCAAAAAAATGGGACAATCATTATCCTCTCAGAATAGACTGAATTAAGTGTCTACACAAGTCCCAGATACGACGAGTTCCAAGAAATGTGTCTGTAAACCTCACCTCATTTCCCCTTCACGCACATACACAAACATTCAAAACATAATGTGCAGTATGTGGTTTGTGGTCAGCTGATAAATAAATGCACTGCAGCCTTCCAATGAGCAAGGGGAGAGTTGCACACGCCTAACACATATTGACACAAAAAACACATTCCTAAGAACACCCAGTTTTTGTTCTCATCTCTGGTGTGGTTCTGAGAATTGACAGATCAGCCACAGACATGCATTGCAGCTTTCACATGGCCTACACACGCTCACCACACCTAATACAGAACAATTGACCACAGAAGGCCATTTTCCTGCTGTGCAAATTTACCAGGTAGGCTAAGTAGGCATCAGTATGCATTAAAATATGTTTTAAATGGAGTTTATGCAGGTTGAAAGCCTTTTTTGTGACTCTACACTCTAAAAAATGTTGGGTTTTATTAAACTAATGTTGGGTCAAATATGGACAAACCCAACATTGGTTTCATTTTTTTTTTACAATAAATTTGAAACTACATTTTTAACCCAACTGCTGTATTTGTCCATATTTGATATTGGTTTTTAATGCAACCCAGTATTTTTTAGTGTACTACAGTACTCACTGACCACTTTATTAGGTACACCTGTCTAACTGCTCATTAAGGCAAATTTCTAATCATCCAATCGCATGGCAGCAATTCAATGCATTTAGGCATGTAGACATGGTCAAGACGATCTGCTGCAGCTCAAACCGAGCATCAGAATGGGGAAGAAAGGTGATTTAAGTCACTTTAAACATGGCATGGTTGTTGGTGCCAGACGGGCTGGTCTGAGTATTTCAGAAACTGCTGATCTACTGGGATTTTCACGCACAACCATCTCTAGGGTTTACAGAGAATGATCCGAAAAAGATAAAATATCCAGTGAGCAGCAGTTCTGTGGGCGCAATTGCCTTGTTGATGCCAGAAGTCAGAGGAGAATGGCCAGATAGGTTGGAGCTGATAGAAAACAGTAACTCAAATAACCACTCGTTACAACTGAGGTGTGCAGAAGAGCATCTCTGAACACACAACATGTCCAACCTTGAGGCAGATGGGCTACAGCAGCAGACCACAGCGGGTGCCACTCCTGTCAGCTAAGAACAGGAAACTGAGGCTACAATTCACACAGGCTCATCAAAATTGGGCAATGGAAGATTGGAAAAACAATGCCTGGTCTGATGAGTCTTGATTTAATGCGACATTTGGATGGCAGGGTCTGAATTTTGCATCAGCGGTTCGGGCTGGTGGTGTAATGATGAGGGGGATATTTTCTTCGCACACTTTGGGCCCCATTAGTACCAGTTGAGCAGCAGTATTGTTGCTGACCATGTCCGTCCCTTTATTACCACAGTGTACTCATCTTCTGATTGCTACTTCCAGCAGGATAACACACCATGTCATAAAGCGCAAATCATCTCAGACTGTTTTTTTGAACATGACAATGAGTTCACTGTACTTAAATGGCCTCCACGGTCACCAGATCTCAATCCAATAGAGCACCTTTGGGATGTGGTGGAACGGGATATTCGCATCATGGTTGTGCAGCCGACAAATCTGCTGCAACTGCGTGATGCTATCATGTCAATATGGACCAATATCTCTGAGGAATATTTCCAGTACCTTGCTCAATCTATGCCATGAAGGATTAAGGCAGTTCAGAAGGCAAAAGGGGGTCCAACCTGGTAGTGAGGTGTCCCTAATAAAGTGGCCGGTGAGTGTATGATTGAGTTTCTGCAGAAAAATAACCATCTTTTTCCTAGTGTAAAAAATAATTTTAGAGATGTAGTGAAAAATTGTGTGGAAATAGTTTCTGCAATGCTTTTCACATTTAAATGGGTATTAAGCTTAGTTTTGAACAGCTCAACTTAAATGCTCACCAGGAAGAATGCTTTTGTATCTGGTGAGTCATGCACATGGCTTTTATGTCACAAAGCTCAGTTCACTTTGAACCCTCTTGTTGCTTGAATCTCTTCTAACTATTAATGATTATTGTTCAGGTGGTATGTGTAAGGAATTGGATGCAAGCAGTGTATGGCTCTTTGTAAAGCACACAGAGCTATCTGCTGTTAAAGACTAAGCTCAGAATTCATTCAAGGGAGAAAATCTTTGAAAATCTCAGAATTGATTTGGATGAAAATCTTGGATGATTTCTAAATATTTGAAGTTTAGGAATCCTTGTACATTTGAATAATTTCTGATGGAGCCACTGATTGCAACAACAAACTGTTATTTTTAGAGTGAATGTGTGTTTTTCATGAGCACATGCATGTATTTGTGTTGTGTTGTGGTGTGGTGTATGTGCTCTGGTCAGCATCTCTTCTCTTCTCTTCTCTAAATCCTCCTCTGTGTTTTTGCTCTATGCTGCACAATACTGGCTCCAGTTGCCTCCTGGGTGACAGACACATAAACAGACACATTTTATACCCAGTCAATATGAGTTAATGTGTTCAGAACACTAGAGAAGAGAGCATTGTGGTGAGTAAATATAAATATTTGTTTTAATTAATATCAGCTACAAATTTTTACATTTGAAATTATAACTCTCTGTGTGTAATTTGGTCTTATATACTGTGACACAACAAAAAATTGCACTGTCCAAAGCTGTTCACATTTACTAGAGACAGAGAATTGAGTCCAATTTTTGTTAAGCTTTCTTGTTTTGTGAGAATGTATATGGCAGATCATACAAAATGAATATAGATACAATACAAAGATACACCCTACACGGACACTAACTGATTGTTTTGAATTTAGGCTTAAATGTCAATGGCGGTGTTACATTTTTATGTCGCTTCAATAACACTAACAAATCCACTCTTATGGCCTCATGGTATAATTAAGTGTCCTTTACAGGCACACTTGAAATTTTTGTAGTCATATTGTGTACTTTTTAGTGTACTCTTGGAAGTATCTTGAACGTTTCTCACCATATGTGACCCTGAACCACAAAACTAGTCTAAAGTTGCATATTTGTAGGAAAAGCCAAAGATATATTTTGATTGAAATGACAATTTTTTAAGGCAAAAAACATCAGAATGTTAAGTATATTAAGACTTTTTATATACTGTAATTTGGCTACATAAAAATGTTAAAGATGTCTTAAGAATTGCTAAGAACTTAACCCCTTCAGACCCGAATTATCTTCCAAGTTTTAGAAAAATGTAAAAGTATGTTCTCACAGTTCTTGAGGCTCCTTTAAATTAGACCAAATTATAATAATAACAATTCAACACCCTTTATATATATTTTTGTCCATTCCAATGGACATCAGGTCACATAAAATACAAAAAAATATCCATGATCGCTTGTATAATCTTGAAATTTATTTTTAAAATCAAAAGCATTACATTGTAACATTTTGACTTTCATTTTGTTTTTAACTTTGGTTTTTGTTGTATAGATCAATGTTATGAAGCTGCAGGCCTGGAGACCCAACTGCACGCTCTGATCTGCATGCTCAGACCAGCACTTCCCGACCTATTGTTAGGGTTAGGGTCATGTGTTTGATGTTGCTACTTGCTATAAAGTGCCAAGATGTCCTCGCTGCAGTCTATAATCATAATGAGTAGTTGACATTGTACCTGCCATTTAGGTAACTAGGCATGGGCCAGTATACGATTCTGACGGTATGATAACCTTGGATAAAAATATCACAGTTTCACAGTATTGTGATCACTGCTCTAAAATATATTCTTAAATGTCTGGGTATAAACCAATAAATTTTTCCCCTTTGAAAACAATATATTTCCTTTTTTGAAAGATTTATAATATTTTGGAGCCGTAAACATCTCAGGCTAAATAATGAAAATAAATCATTGACTTCTGCTGTCTTCATTAGTTTCAAAAACACAGATTTCTTTACGAATTAAACAGCATTGGATATTTTATTCTGCTGGAGACACTGTTGTTCTACAAAACCAAAAAAATGTAAATAAAAAAATCTTACACATACCTTAGGAACGGTATTGCAGAAAAAAATGGCGGTTTTAAAACCTTGACTTTTCCAAACCGCGGTATACCTTGAAAACAGTTATCGTCCCATGCCTGAAGGTAACACGCATGATGGTTGGGTGAGGTGTATACAATTGTCCATTATGTAGTGCAGTGGTCTTCTTCTTGCAAAAACATGCTGGATTCACCTGATTTGTTGACAAATGGGATGAGGATCCATTCCTTGGCAGTTCATGAGTACTTCACTGGGTCTTTCCACCAGTGGTTGAGGAGCACTGACCTAGTGGACCTGGTCCAGTATGTCATCATGTGCAGTTGGGTCTCCAGACCTGCCGCTTCAACCAACCCAACAGCAGGTGAAACAGAAAACGATATGTCTGAAATTGCTGGTGTGAGTGCATGTCTGAGCGTGCAGTTGGGTCTCTGGCCCTGCAACTTAATTGTACCTTGTAATGCAGGTTTGTTACATAAAATCTATGAGTTATTGGCAAACATATCAATAAATCTGATCAAAAGCATTGTAAATGTGGCTTACGTCTGTGTCTGGAGTGAAGTGATGCCTTGCTGCTTTTCAGTGTGGTAGATTTTTTCAAGTTACAACATGCCGAGCCTTACCACCATTTCATTGGATGACAATCACCCACTCTCATGGACTGCAGGCTTTAAATTAGATGAAATGCTCTGGAACCACAAAAAACATGGGTTGACATGTGATGTCCATTGTAAAGGACACAGAGTCTGAAGGGATTAATGTGGACAACTTTATAGGTGCCTCTTTTGAACCCTTTAACAACTTTATCTCGGCCAAAATATTGTCCTTACAATCCATACAATTCAATCCAATCAATGAGCAGCTTATTTATTCTTCATTCAGATTATATGATCTCTGGTTTTTGTGGTTCTGGCTCACATGTAGAATATCTTTGCCTATATTAAATAGTGAAGTAGTTTTTTTGTTTGCCATTGTGGTGACTGCATTGTTTTTATTGTAGGCCACTGGCTCCACCTCGAGGCGTTTTTCAGTAACTGCAATAGAAAAGTAGACAATGCCGTCCAAAATGAGTTCAAGGACACTCGAGTGAGTAGCATTAATTGATAAAAACTAGACATGATTGAAAAAATCCAGACATGAATAAAAGAGCGCATTTCTTTTTCTAGTTCCCAGAGGCCAATTTTGGATGCCTGCAGGCATTGCATGGACGAAGATTATTTAACAGATGCATGGCACAGTATGGTCAGTGCCTGTCTGATGTGTGTGTGTGTGTAAAATCAGTACATTAGCTATATATATATATATATATATATATATTCATATTCGTGTCATTTATAGATGACAGCCTTCAAGCAGATGTCAGAGAATGAAGTGAGAGGATCCAGTCAGCCCCAGTCCTTCCTGGCTCAACAGAGACTGTCTGCTATAATCAGAAGGGTCCAAACTAATATAAAACGATGAATTTATTCAAAATCTGTACATAGCGCGCTGGTGAGACACGTAGTCATGGGCTCTACCTGCTGGTTTCTGAGTGTATTTGCATGCACATATTAGTTTTATCTTGTAGTATTTTTATTAAAAGCCGTCGATGCAGCAGTATTCGTTTATTTGAATTTTGTGTTATTTTTATATACGGTTTTTAATTTATTTATTTTAGTCTTGATTTATTAAATATAAAGAAAAACGTACAAGACCTCGGTTCACTTGTTTACTCGTATCTTCATATTTTACAGCCAAAACTCAGTAAATTTCAGTAAATAAAAAAAAAGTTTTGCCAGATAATGTTTATTGTTCTCTGGGATTATTTTAGGAACATAATTAATCACATTTCAATGCTCTGCAAACATGTTCACATCTCTTGAAACTTAGATCGTTTCAGGTTTATACCTCTATGATGACACTGTTTTATAAACAATTTATTGAATCTGTTTTATCTTTCTGCATTGTAGATTGGTACGGTAATCTGAGTGTGTCAAACAAGAACAGGTTGAGTAGCCTGGTGAAGGTGGCTGGCAAGATCATTGGTTTTTACCAAACTGGTCCAACGGTACCATACTGGTGTTTTAAAGAGAGCTCAGGGTATGCTATGCACCCCGGATCACCCGTTGTACTCTGTGTTTCAGCTGTTGCCATCAGGACGTCGTTTTAGAGTTCCTATTTGCAGGACAAATAGAGTTGGAAATTATTTTATAATTGTGGCCATTAAGTCTTTAAATAAGTGCAGGGGGAGGGAGATGCACCTACAATATGATGTATTGTTGTGGGGTAATATTTTGTTAATGTGTACATGGAACTTCGCCTGTGTTACGGCACATTTCTGCAATTTTAGTTTCCCTAAACGGGATAATAAAGTTGAGTCTGAGTCATATGTCATTAGTTTAGCTTTTTTGAAGTGCAAAATAAAATTGTACCCTTTTCATTTATTTTACTTACAGAATGAAATGCTTCAAAATGCATATTTACATAATACTTGGGTCTTTGTGTTTGTTGAATTATCTGTTATAAACGTGTTCCTCTAATTTAGCTTAATCTTTTTCATTGTTGTCGTTTGTCTTTATAAGTGAAATGATAAGCCTCGTCACTTTGTTGCTGTTTGTTTGATGGTTCCCTTGGGAAAGTGTTTTCCTGAAGGTCGTAAATATGATTCACGCTTTTTGTCGTGTACAATGTACCTGAAGGTAGGAAACACTTCACACCTGAGCTCAACATCTGACTGATTGAACTTCAGGTGAGAAAAACCTTCAGTACCGTGAGAAAACACCTTGTGCAGCCATAAATGCATAAGTAAGCGGTAATTTTTTTTTCTTGCTGAAATTAAGATAATTTTTATAACCTTTTTTATAAAGGTTATTGTTTTACTGTAGAAATTGTCTAATTCCTGTTATGGTAATTGGAGCTGTAGCCCTATGTGTTTTATTCCTTGGGAAATAAGGGGGAATTACTGAACAGAAATAATTTGTTTTTGGTCATTCTAGCCTGTGTGCTTTTTCCTTTGTAAATAAAAAAATGATTTGTGCTTCGATTAAAATTTAAGCTACTGAAAGTGTAAAAAAATTTAGGATTAAATCTGAAATCGCGTTAAAATAAAAGCCTAAACTAAGGACAAAATCTAGTTCCCACGACGTGGTTAAGAAGAGATGAAAGGTGCACTTGTCACTGCCTCACGAAACCTCACCTGTCACTGACATCCATTATTTGACTCTTCCTGTGCCTTAACATGATTCAAACAGTTATATTCACCCCATAATAAAGCAATGATGACCAGGAAAGCACCCGTTGAGTATATAATGCCCAACTCTGGGTCCATGTCCACAACGACAGCAAGGTGACAGTAGGAAACCTTGAACCGCAAGATTATTCAAAAAATAATTGACTATACAGTATTGATTTTTAGAAACAAAGAAATTCTCGAATTTTTCAGTCAAATTCTGTAATTTAGCAAAGATGACTTTTCAGGTCGGCTTTATTGTGCTGTTGTCAGTCACATTAATTGGCGCTTTCCCGCGCAACGCATTTCAGAGGGAATTTCACCGACACGTGGCGAAAGATTTAGAATCTTCCGGGAACGGACCAGACGAACCTGTTCGGGGATCTGTCAGAATTGTCAAACTAAACCCTCATTTTCTGCGCCGGGCCGCCGTTAGTCATATGCCGTCCAGAAATTTACCAAGTCGAGGCGCGTTTCCCGCGTTCTTGGCCCTCGGACGTCCGGGCCCCGCAATCCTGACCCACAGCAAGCCTGCGCCTCAGGTGAGCAGCAGTGCAGACAAGAGGAAACAAGGGCTCGAGATGTGGAAGAAAGTGATGCACAAAAGCGAGCGAAGCAAGGAGGCCGTGGCTCTGCGCATCAACCCCAAAGACTTGAACAAACAGAGCTGTGCCGCAGTTCCCTTCACACAGGTATATTACTGTTCAGAGTTTTTATTTTTCAACAATGTCAGATAGGTCTAGATTTTATTTCGAACTTCTTTTATTTCTTTATTTCAATCTATATTTATAATCTAATATAAAAGCCTGTTTTAATGCAATATATCATATAAATAGCCTGTTGTAATATATAATATAGGATAAAAAAAGAATAGTCTTAAATATCAATGTATAATGTTTATCATAAACCTTTTGATGTGTATTAACAAGACAATTAAGATGTCGGGTTGTTGTAGCCCACCGTTGTGTCAAATGTGGGTTGACCCAAAATTGGTTTATTTGTTTGTTTGTTTGTTTTTTCAATTAAATTTTTGTTTTGTTTTGTTCATATTTGACCCAACGAAATACGGTATGCTTTAGAGTCTAGTGGTCACGTCTTTCGAAAGCGATCATTTATTTAAAAATGATTAGGCCTAGCCTAAAGAATTGCTGTCTTCAATGGTATGCAATTGAATTAAAATGATACTGTCGCACTTAAAATTGCAGATTAATAAAATCGAAATTTTAAGGAGGAAAAATTATACATTTTTATTGATTAACAGATTCAATAAGCAGATGGACACATCGAGCTATAGTTTAAACATAATGAATACATTTTATATTGTGACCAAAAAGGAAAATATGTTTTAAACAATTATTACAAATAAATAAATCATAAACAGTAACAAAAATAATGATAATTGGACTAATCTTGCTTTGACAGTTTTATATTTAAACTAAAATAATTCAATTTAGCCTATCTTGACATCACAATTAGCAAGGCTACTTTATGGAAAGCCCATTACCTTATTTTTCCTATCAGCTTTCCGCTTTTTTTTCTATTAGGCCTACCTCTTGTGTTGAATAGACCTTTTTCTTAACGACTTACTTTTTGTTGACAGCGCTTAACGGAGGAGGGCTGTGAGACGGTGACCGTTCACAATAATCTCTGCTACGGTCAGTGCAGCTCCATGTTCGTGCCCTCCAGCGGAGGGTCTCACGGACAGCAGAAAGCACAGTGCACGCGCTGCGGCCCCTCCAGAGCGCGCTCCGTGCTCGTACACCTGCGCTGCGGGTCCGAGGTGCGGGAGAGGCGCGTCCTGATCGTTGAGGAATGCAAGTGTGAAACCAGCAGCGAAGAGGCCAAAGTTCAGAACACGGAAATGTTTAATTTATAACAGACGTTTTAATGTTTTAATCTTAAATACATTTCTAATATTTAACTCCAGGATTAGGTTACTGTAAACAAAATAACGCACATCAGTGGAAAAGTTCTCAACCAGGGTGTAAGACAAAAAATATGTAGGTTAGCCTACAATAAGCGCTAACGAGGAGCCTTTAAAAATTAGAGAGCTTTTTTAAAATAGAAAAGTCGGCACATGCTCCTCAGCTGCACTCTTTCAATTGCGAACTTACTTTCTCACAAGTGCAGCTAATACTTAAGTTCACTAATTGTGTGTTTATGTGTAAATGTGACTAATACAGCCACATCTTCAGGGTAAATGTACAGCATTTGTTCGTCTTGTGAAAGTGACCGAAATATGATTTGGTTACGAGTGTGTTAAAGGAGTCCCTGTGCATACAGGAAACGTTTCTGTTAATTGCCGTCTGAAATTCAGAGGTATCTTAGTGTTAATTTTATTAACAGTGTTACTGTAAGTTTAGTTTTTTAAACGACACAGTAATGTCTTATTTAAATGTCCTTCTGTCTTCTTGTGTTGATATGTATGCATGTTTGTTTGCGCACACTTGGGCTCATATTAATTCTGATGTCGGTGTGTCATTTCATAGATCGCCACTAAATGTCGCTTTTTGCTCAAAAAACATTTAGGTTAAGAATTTTAATTTATGCTGTTTTAATTGATAAATGGTGGAAAATATGGTGCATAAAGACTGCTTTACTTTACTTCTGGCCATATGCATTGACTTGTGCATTTAATTTCTAGGTTATTTTGATGCATTTGAGTCAGCTTATTAACAATAACATTGCAGGGTTTTTTTTGTTGTATTGTGCAGTCCAACAAAAACATAAACGTGGTGCACAAAATGTGGAATAAATCATTTGAAAGAAAACATATAAACCTGGTTATTTTTTTGTTAAGTGCTTTTCTGTTTTCATTCCTTAAATCAATGTCTTTCAAAATCAAAATCAGTGTCTTTTCAAGTACACTGAAAAAAGTGTTGCATGCAAAACTATTGCAAGTAATTTACTTGTGTTGAATTTAAACAAACAAATTAAATTTAACAATGTTCAACTTAATTTGTTTGTTTAAATTCAGTCCAAATAAATTGTTTACAACCACTTAACGTAAAAAAATTGAGTAAATCCAAAGAATCATCTTTGAATAATTTTTACAGTGTACTCCCAAAAAAGTGTTGCATGCAAAACTGTTGCAAACAATTTATTTGTGTTGAATTTAAACAAACAAATTAAATTGAGCAATATTCAACTTAATTTGTTTGTTTAAATTCAACACAAATAAATTGTTTACAACCACTTAACGTAAAAAAATTTAGTAAATCCAAGGAATCTTTGAATAATTTTTTTCAGTGATGTTTGCACCAAATTTGGTACGAATAATGATATGTAGGGGAGAGGGCTTGTTATATAAACAATTAACAATTTACATTTTATTAAAGTTTTAATGTAATTTACTTCCAAAGAATGAATTATTTGATTAATTGATTCATTTTAAAGTTCCAAAAAGTAGTTTAGTAAAAGTTAGGTCTAGATTTTCAGTAAAGAATGTTCAGGATTTTTTTGTAGGCCTGATAATTGAACAAAACATGGTTGGTACTTGTTCTTGTAATAGGCTGTATTTATATGATCAATTTAACCAATTTATATTTAATCTTTTTACCCAAAAAAGTAGGCTAAATAAATCCAACCTGATGTTTTAGATTTTTTTTATCAATACATTTTAATGTATGTTGCAATCGTTCCCTTGTTTGGGGTCAGCGCAACATTTAACTTTGTCTGTTCAACTTTAAATTGTGCATATATTATCTTATATACATATAACAAAGTGTGAGTGGGTGTCTGATAGATGTGGGATTATTATATTAAAATTTTGGGTTTTCCCAAAAAACGGTTTCTGAGAAACTGAAGGAAATGCAAAAAGAGTTGTGACTGTCCCTACTCTCCCTATACTCTGAAGGTTGCTCACATATAAGTAGCCTACCTAACACTTTGAAAATGTAGGCTACCACCCCAGTCAGAGCTTTTACCTTTATTTCTGTGTAGGAACATATTGATCTTCATTCGCTCTATGTGAGCAAATAAGCAAGGCCTGATTTTCTGCTTTAATTAGACTATCGTTTAGCATCAAAATGCACTCCAAGTGTAGTTAGACCCCGTCGCTGTCACTCTCGCTCTAATCACTCTTTTCAATACTGTGGGAATCCTCGTGTCGCCTATACGACAG
This sequence comes from Danio aesculapii, assembly GCF_903798145.1. Classification (NCBI taxonomy): domain Eukaryota; kingdom Metazoa; phylum Chordata; class Actinopteri; order Cypriniformes; family Danionidae; genus Danio; species Danio aesculapii. Next base: position 8,882,505 of record NC_079435.1, on the reverse strand, counting down.
CTGCACTTCAGCCCTGAACGTGTGTGAGAAAAATAAAAGTTGTATTCATCGATTTTCTGGCACCTGGTTGGGGAAAAAAAAGGTCGAGTTTACTCATCCTATACGAAAAATCGCCTGAGGGAAAACAAGGGGGTGCTTTACATCGCCTTGGCAGTCTGTCAAAATGGCTTCTTAAACGCAATGAGCAATGCGCGCGAGATGCTTTTAAAGGGACAGTTCGCCAAAAACATTTACATTTACTTTCACTCCAGTGGTTACAATCTTTTATTATTATTATTATTTCTTCTGTTAAACACAAAAAACATATTTCAAAGAATGTTGTGGAAAAAGCAGCCATTAACATACATAGGAACTAAAATATAATGTAAGTGAATGACCAACATTCGTCAGAATATCTTTGTTCAACAGAAAACAACCCCAACACATGGAGCACATGGAGGATGAGTAGCCTAAATGATGACTAGAATGTTCATTTTTGGATAAACTACCTTTTTAAATATAACTCCCAGGGCTGTACTCACAATAAATTGAAACGTTTTAAAAATAAAATACCAAACACCTTAAGTTTAGGTGTATCGAAATAAACGACAAAATAAAACAGTCACAACGTATACCAAAATAAAATACAGTATTTTGTATTTAAAAAATACTACAAAACACTTTTACAAAGAAGCATAACATTTCTTTGCAAATCTTTCATCAATAGACCTATTCGATCAACCCCTTCTCCATTAAACTGATTTGAGTGAACAATGTTTCATAGCAAATGTGGCCAGTAAAATTACCATCATCTCTGTACAATGATTATTCAATCTCTTAATATTTTAAAAGGCTGTAAATAAAGAGTTCATATAAAAAAACTGAATATTTCAGAAATCTGAAATTTTTTGAGTATTGAAGTTTTTGATTAAATATTTGTGTTTCATATGTTGTGACGTCTGAAGGCTTACATATTTCCTGTTCATTAACTATACAGTGCACCTACTGATTAACTACTGGCATTTGAAACAACCAATGAAGTATTGTAGGAATTGCCACTGTAGGACTTATTTATATGTTGTTTGTTTTAACGACGAACATTTGGCATCAGCAATCCATCCAAAACTACTATTAATTGTACAATATACGCTTTCCCCTAAGATTTTTTCAATTCTTTTTTTTAATGGAGGGGTCAATAACATCCAAAGCACCAATCAGCAGTGCATTTATATCATGTCTTGATGTAGATTTCTTACAAAGTAAAAAATACAAAAATACAAGACACAAAAGTATTTTGATACAGAATATTCAGCTATTTTCATAAACCCTATAAAATTTTAAGTAGTATGTAGAAATCAGGATGCGAATCACAAGGGGGTTTGGGGGGGATTGACATCAAAACAAGATGTATGGGGGGGGGTCCCTTTGAATAAAAAAAAAGTTCACTCTGGTCTGTATTTTGAATAATAATGTTAATAATTAAAATAATAGATATCCATTTGACCACCCCTTTAACGGTTCATACCATTGTAAATGCATAATCGTGACAATCAGTATATGCCAGAAAAAAAGGGTTGTTGCTAAATCGGATATGGTTGCGGCTGGAAGTTAACGAGAATTATTTATATTATTTATTAAATTTCCCATTTATTGTATATTATTAACGTCTACCCCTACCCCAACCCTAAACCCAACCATCACAGTATTGTAAAAACAGTAGTTGTATCGAGTATTATTTATGCTATCTATTCAATTACCCAATAAATTGTATTTTTAACGCCTACCCCCACCCCAACCCTACACCCAACCATCACAGTACTGTTAAAACATTAAATATTGTTATACAGTGTCATAAAAAAATGCTGCTATAATGATGTGCATATCACACTTCTAGTGAAGTCTGCCACGTATCTGATCTAGACTTTACAGAAAAAAAGTCATTCAACAGCCTGAAACCGACAGATTTAGAGCATCGTAAGACTTCACAAGACTGATTTCTCACAAAGTAGGTGTTTGTTTCTACATAAAGCCTAAAAGTAAATTCAAATTAGATGTGTAGTTTGTATAGGTTGACCTAAAGTAAGCCGGAAAAAGCTAATCAGGTCATAAATTTAAATATATAATATTTAATGTAATTTAAATAAATACATAAATTTGATTTACTGAAGCATGAACAAAAGAGTACTGAAAAATCATACTCAAGTAAAAGTACCATTACTTGCCTAAAAATGTAGTGCAAGTAGAGTAAAAGTGTCTGGTGTAAATATTACTCAAAACATGAGTAAAAAATAGCTCTTTTAAAAGTACTGAAGAGTAGTGAGTAGTGAGTATTACGCTGTGAAAAGCTGATGCGTTTACATGTAATTTGTGAATGTGTGTAAACGTAACATTCTGTAGTGCATTTAGTCATTGCCCAGCAGGCACACAATGTCATAAGATGTTAACATTAGGTTAGATTTAGGTTGTGACGTCAGATGATCAAAATTCAATGTCTAGCCAGCGTCTTAGGACAACGTTATTTTGACGTCCAATAACGAAATCAAATGACGATATTTGGTTGATTTTAAGTTGTGTAAGAAAGTGACCAAAATCCAACTTGAGCCAACATCTTAAACCATCATCATGTTGATGTCAGATATTAACATTTATTCATCAGTTATGGCAACCAAAATCAAACATCTGATAGATGTCATAGTGGAAACGTCCACACAACATTAAGCTGTAACATCATTAAATGCTAATACTTGGTTGATTTTAGATTGGACATTGATGTCATCGGCCTGACGTTGGGTTCTGATGTCAACCTGATTTTCAATACCAAACAAAATGCAACATCCCCACGACATTGGTGTACAATGTCAATCTGACGTCATGTTGATGTCTTGTGCCTCTTGGGTTTTTAAGGCCATTTCGGTCATCATACAGTAAACATCCGCCATTTTCTAATCAGTTACATGCATCTAAACAGTCTCTGGATCATTGTGTGTACAGATTTTGGACATCTTGGACACTTTTAATGCTTCCAAACAGTTTGCTGCAATTATAAATGTCTTGAGGTAGTTCATTATGAGGCGATTTACCTTTTGTGTGATTTGATTGGACAGGAATCACAGGACTGATTTTTCTAATCCCCATAGACAAGAGAAAATAAAGTTACTGCAGGTTGAAGGAAAGTAGTGGAGTAAAAGTACCAATACAGCACTAAAAATGTACTCAAGGGAAAGTTCAAGTACACATTTTAAAAACTACTTAGTAAATTACAATTCCTGAAGAAAACTACTCAATTACAGTAATCGGAGTATTTGTAATTTGTTACTTAACACCACTTTTCATGTACTGAATCATAAATACTGCCCATCCCTGATGACTCCTCGCGTGTGATGTGCATTTTACAAGCAGTTCTCTTCAGTGCAGTGGCTAATTAGGTGAATTTAAGTGAGTTAATTATTTATTTAAAACCAAAGTGGATCTTCGCGCAACAGATGTGCAGCTTTTATATAAGTTTCAAAACGCTTTAGCGGCATTGAGTGCGCTGTTGCCATGAGCAACGCTGCAAAAGGGCGGGGGATTTTTTCTTATTTGGGCCCGCGCTTCACCTCGTGCCAAGGAGCAGAGCTTTGGGAAATCTAACCAGCGTCAGTAAGCTCGTTAAAGGTACACGATGACAACAAAGTACTTGTGTAAGGTTGAGCAAGCAAAGATCGATGGAAAACACACCAGAGAAATAACATTAAAACTGCATTAGATGAAAGTGGTAGCAAGAATGCAGAAATGGTTCACTGGTTATGTTAGTGGATGACATTGCAACGCCTATCAGTGCGATAGTTAACTAGATAAGTGTTTATTAAGGCCAAGATTTGTTTGTATGCATAATAGTAGCCTATGTCTGCATGAATGCAAAAACTAGTGGCCTATAACTTGTCATTCAGCCCATCTTATTATGTTTGTTAAGCCTGGTTTAATATGCAATCGCCCCACACATGCCCAGCACTGCATATCTCCTGAGAGTGGACCAGTTGGACCTTTGCATATTGAACCTTTTTAATAACGTGGCACTGATTGAGGCCTTTGAAATGCAGGCTTGGTTCTGAAGCTGGTCCATGGGTGGGTGGCGGATTGGTTGGACCTGACAGCTCTAAGCGCGCAGATAGGGGCCGCGTTCCTGCATGCCTCAGGGTCTTTAGTGTGAAATGCCAGGGTAAACTTAGAGATAGTGCGGTTGCAATGACATGGATGTGGCACGGTTGCCCAGGAGCAGCTGGGCAAGGTTGGCACATGATTGCCATTGGGAGTTGGTGCCACACGGCAATGCCAGCTTCCAGTGCTTCAGTTTCATCCTACAATTCTCCATCACAATTGTACATCGAGTTCACTTCTAGCCTGCAATATCTTGGAAACCCAAAGCAGATGTATATAGGAGCATGCTGCCAGCCAATGTGTGTCTGATTCAAAAGGATATAAATGCGCTTCTGGATACCAGGTCTTTTCCCCACCCCGCAGTACTATTTCCATATTGTGGAGTGATTTTGTTCTTTTTAGGCCTTTATTCTTTAATTTATTACACATTTCTAAACAGAGTGTGCTTATGCTAGCAGGTCTGCAGTTTAAGCTATCAGGCAAAACTGGCCCTGCATGCTGTTAGAACAAAATGAAGAAATGGCAAAATAAAAACTGTGATTATTTACATGCCGCCATGGTGTTCCATTCATTCAATTTCCTTCGGCTTCCATTCGGCCACAGCGGAATGAACCACCTACTATTCCAGTATTTGTTTTACACAGCGGAAGCCCTTCCAGCCACAACCCAGTACTGGGAAACACCCATACACTCTCACATTCACACACACACTCATACACTCAATTTAAATTTTATTTATTCAATGTTTATTTATTCATTCATTCATTTTCTTTTGGGCTTAATCCGTTTATTAATCTGGAGTCGCCACAGCAAAATGAACCGCCAACTTATCCAGCATATTTTTTACACAGCTGATGCCCTTCCAGCTGCAACCCATCATTGGGAAATTGACTCATTTCACACAGTTTAATTAAACTGCACACTCAAAAATTATGTTTTCTGTTTCTTTAAACTACTCATTTAAAATAAACACCTAAAAATATCTAAAAAAGCACAGTTCTTGAGATTTTTCGGAGGGGACAACTTAATTCTGTTATGTTCATTCCACTTAAATGTGTAAAAACTAACAAGTTAAATCCTTAAATAGTCTCAATTTAAATCGATTGTGGGAAACCAGCATTTTTAGAGTGTAGGTGTAATGAACTAAAGACAACAATCATGTTTAAAGGGCACCCATTTTACCCCTTTTACAAGATCTAAGATCTTTGGTGTCTCCAGAATGTGTCTGTAACGTTTCAGCTCAAAGTACCCATCAGAAAATGTATTATCCAGAATCTGCCCATTTTGGTGTCTGAGTATACTGTAGCTGTTTTAGTAGCCTGTGGCTTTAAATGCAAATGAGCTGCTTCTCCCCATCCACCATTCCCACATGCGTGTCTGCTTCTCATGCGTTATGTCAGATAAACAGCAGTTAGTGACAGAGACAGACTCGGATGAAGCTGAAATACCAACACAATCTCACGGCAATTCATAACGATTTGATTTATTGGCAATTTCGTATGAATTCGTACAATCTAATTCGTACAATTTATTACAATTTGCTCATCCCCTAATGATGGTTGGGTTTAGGGGTGTGGTTAGGTGCCACACCTCCTTTTTAAAATCATAAAATCTTTTACGACGGAACTCATACAACTCAAACAACTTTCATCCTTACGTTTTCTCATGAGATCAGACTGGAAATACAGCTCAATAGTCAAAAATACCAAGCAAGTTTATTTTATTGTGGTGGAGTTTATTCAAGCCTTTCTGAAATGATGAGTCTCACACAAATGCCGTTTGCAGTAAACATGCACACACACACATATTAGCATTTACTGACACCATGTGGCCGTGATGATTATAGCTGTTAAGAATTACATTGCGATTTTACTGTCTTTTTTACAATCATGCTCTGTTTTACAAACAGTTTAAAATTGCTAAACTTATAAACATCACAGAGAGTTTAAATAAATATTTTAATCACAGTTTATTTGCAAAAAAGTTTTGTGGACAAGTGTTTACATGGCGCCATGGTGAAACATGGCGTCTGTCAATCAGTTTGGTGAATGGGGAAATTTAGTGGCACTCCTGCGTCACGTTCAGTTCAATTTATCTTTATTTAAATAGTGCTTTTACAATGTAGATTGTGTCAAAGCAGCTTAACATAGAAGTTCTGCGTTGTGGTGGATCTCAAAATCACTGTGATTTGGGTCCTATTTTAACATCAGGAAATAAAAAAAAGAGACTTGTGTTTCTATCACTCCAATATGACAATGGACACACTCTAAGTACACACAGTTCTGTCTAAACAGCTTACAAAAGATAATTGTCATCATAGCTGCCCTTTAAAATTAATTTATTATTTAAATTCGAAATAATAAATAAAGACTAAAAATATATCTTCAATTAAATGAAAATAAACAATTCAATCTACAGCATGTCATTCATAATTTGTGCAGTTTTTAAAAATTAAAATTCATAAATAATATATATATATATATATATATATATATATATATATATATATATATATATCCTGAAATAATGGATCCTCTACTAATGTCTGTTTCTGCTCCACTCTAATGTAGATGCGCAGATGCAATGTGCTTTTCGCTCTCAGTCTTTGACCTGTGGGATGTGCAAACATATTAATTAGACGTTATAGATGAAAGCCTGCGAGATGCAGGTGATGTCACATAACAACTCTAATTGCATTAATTAGGGTAATTAAGGCTAGACATTTGGCGAAAGCATCTTGTGCAGCCCTGCCTGATGTCATATTTTCCTGTCGTCTGCCTCACCGTGCCATGTTTCCGAGCTCAGCGTCCATGTGTGCCGGTGTCTGCTGGCATCAGGATAACCGTGTTCATTTACCCTGAGAGAGCAGGAGACATAAGCTCAGTTCCAGTGCCTAGCGAGCTGCCTACGTATGCTCCGTTTTAAGGCGTCATATGTGCTTTCCCAGCATGAAAGGCTGTTCCAAAAGGTAGCTGGTGTTATTATGCTGCTGCCTTAGATAGAGGAAATCCATATGCAGTGCTCAGTATAAATAAGTACAGACCTCACAGGTCTCTTTTCTAAGTTAATATTTTCTATACACTGTAAAAAATGGAGAGTTCCACATACAAATTGCTTAAGTTAACTTCATCATATTTACAAATTTAAGTGGGTTCAACATAAATAATTAGGTTGCCCCAAAAACAATTTAAGAATTGTGTTGTTAAAACTCATTTTAAATAAGTAGCTTGAACAAGCAGCAAAATAGAGCAGCAAAAAATTGAGCAGCAGCAAAAATAGGATGATTTACAATAATATATATGTGCATATACAAGACATTAGTCTGTAGCAAAGCCAAAACAATAGCAATTTTAACAAAATACCTTGAGATCATGTTCCAAAAATATATATATATACAAATGAGTATGTCAGAGAAAAATATTACACGATGCGAATCTCCCGTTCCACCACAGTCCAAAGGTGCTCTATTGGATTGAGATCTGGTGACTGTGTAGGCCACTTGAGTACAGTGAACTCATTGTCATGTTCAAAAAACCAGTCCGAGGTGATTCACGGTTTATGACATGGTGCGTTATCCTGCTGGAAGTAGCAATCAGAAGATGAGTACACCGCGGTCATAAAGGGATGGACACACAATGCTCAATTATTACTAATGCGACCAAAGTATGCCAAGAAAATATCCCCCTCACCATTACACCACCAGCCTGAACCGATGGTAGAAGGCAGGATGGATCCATGCTTTTGTGTTGTTGATGCCAAATGAACCTATCATTCGAATGTTGCAGCAGAAATCGAGACTCATCAGACCAGGCAACGTTTTCCCAATCTTCTATTGTCCAATTTTGGTGAGCCTTTGTGAATTGTAGCCTCAGTTTCCTGTTCTTAGCTGACAGGAGTGGCACCGGTGTGGTCTTCTGCTCTTCTGCAGATCTTGGTTGTAACGAGTGGTTATTTGAGTTACTGTTGCCTTTTTATGAGCTGGAACCAGCCTGGCCATTCTCCTCTGACCTCTGGCATCAACGAGACATTTTGTGACCAGAACTGCCGCTCACTGAATATTTTCTCTTTTTCGGACTATACTCTGTAAACCCTAGAGATGGTTGTGTCTGAAAATTCCAGTAGATCAACAACAATACCACATTCAAAGTCACTTAAATCAGCTTTCTTCCCCATTCTGATGCTCTGTTTGAACTACAGCAGATCGTCTTGACCATGTCTACATGCCTAAATGTATTGAGTTGCTGCCGTGTGAGATATGGATTTATATATATATATATATGTACTATATATATATATATATATATAATATATATTGTAGTCAGAATTATTAGCCCTCCTTAATTATTAGCCTCCCTGTATATATTTTTCCCCAATTTCAAAATGGAAAGATTTATTTCAACACATTTCTAAACATAATAGTTTTAATTTCTAATAACTGATTTATTTTATCTTAGCTATGATGACAGTACATTATATTTTACTAGATATTAGATACTAGTATTTCTCCTACAGTGACATTTAAAGGCTTAACTAGGTAATTAGGCAAGTTAAAGTAATGACTAAAGCAAATCACTGTATAATGATGGTTTACAGTGCTTTAAAAAACATTGCTTAAGACAGCTAATAATTTTGACTTTAAAATGTTTTAGTTTTTTTTCAAAGCTACTTTTATTCTAGTCGAAATAAAACAAATAAGACTTTCTCCAGAATAAAAAATATTACAGCAAATACTGTGAAAAATGTCTTGCTCCATCATTTGGGAAATATATAAAAAAACATTCAGAGGAGCTAATAATTCTGTCTTCAGCTGTATACAACAAGGCTCATTACATATTGAAACAAAAGGGATGTGAATGGACAGCAAAAAAACATTTCGATTCTAGTGTCTGCGAGAGAAAAATGCAGAGCAAGACCATACAAAGTGGAGAATGATGAATTTCTTCCAGAAATGCGTGCCAGGTTTTAATGGGGGAGAAGCTCATTATTTGTCTTCTCCTCAGCGTTCGACACATGGCTTTTTGAGTGCGCGAGGGGAAAGAGGAAGAGGAAATGGAATTCTCTTTAAGAATTCATCGCTCTCGGAGATGCAGGAAGTGCCCGCGGGAGCCATTTTGTTCCTCAAATTGTGCTGAGGAAATCTGGGCACAGATGAGCGTGAATTGTGAATGTCAGTCCCACTCCAGAGAGCCTCTAATTGATTTGGGACTTTGATTCTTCTCTCTTTCCGGGATAACAAATCTCAGAGAAGGCTAGCAAGCAACACCATGAAGCTCTTAAATGTCTTGTATTAAACATGGTGCAGATGCTGTGCTAAAGTTTTTGGATAAAAGCAGCGAGACTGTGGCTGGGGTCAGAATGGGATAGTAACACGCTGCTCCTGCTGTTTGCAGTATGTGACGTTTACATAATGTTAGCCCGAAAACATGAATTATACATCACAGCAGATTCAGAACATTCAAATGTAGTGTTTTCATAATGTTTGTAGAATGATCAAATGGAAATGTTCTTATATTAGTTTCTAGAACTCTTATATTTTTTATATTGCTTTTAGCACACTCATAAACTTACAAAAGTAACATTTCTGGTTTAAATATTTTAATTAAAAAATTTTTAGCAGACATTCACTTGTCAATACACTTTTAAAAAAGTATAAACATTACAAAAACTTACATTTTAACAATTAGGCATTTAAAAAAAACAACCAACAGTCATTAAAATAATGATTAAACAAAATTAATAAACATGTATTCCCTCAACCAACCACCCACCAGTGCTATCCAATGGTAAAAGTCGCTACTAAAGGCATAGTAAACATATTAATCACAAGTTTGTAGAAGAGAAATAAAAGAGGGCCAATTTTTTTCAAATAACAAAACCTTGTCTGTTAAGGTATACTAGATTTTGTCCAGATGTAATGTACCTGTTAACTCGTGTCAGCCATAATTTAAGAGTTGGAACTAGAAGAGTTGGAAGTTTTTTGGCAGAGCTCAACCCCTGTTGTACCCATGTAAGTCTCAAAAATTCTTAGGAAACTCCAGATATAATTATTATAGGATCTTCAATCGGAATGTCTAATGTCTCTGTAATTTGGGACACCAGAAACTCTGTAATTTGGGACACCAAAAGTAACATTTCTATAATGTATATTGTAGAATGATAAAATGGAACGTTCATTCATTCATTTTCCTTTGGCTATAGTCCCTTTATTCATCAGGGGTCACTACAGCGGAATGAACCGCCAACTTATCCAGCATATGTTTTTCCAGCTGCAACCCAGTACTGGAAAACACCCATACACACTCATTCACACACATACACTATTGCCAATTTAGTTTATCCAATTCACCTATTCGGCATGTGTTTGTACTGTGGGGGAAACCGGAGCACCCGGAGGAAACCCACACCAACACGGGGAGAACATGCAAACTCCACACAGAAATGCCAACTGGTTTTAGTCAGGACTCGAACCAGCAACCTTTTTGCAGTGAGGCGAAAGTGCTAACCACTGAGCCACCGTGTCACCAAAATGGAATGTTCTTGTATTCTTTTTTAGAATTATTAATATGTTCTATTGTTTTTTTAGATCATTCTAAAAACATTCAAATGTAGAGTTTTTATAACGTTTGTAGAATGTTGAAACTGAATGTATTAATATTATTTTCTATAATTCTTATATTATTTTACATTGTGTTTTAACACATTCTAAAAACTGTAGTTTAATAAGTAAAACATTTATAATGTTTTATAATGTCAAATTTTTATAATATTTTCTAGAATTCTCACATTATTTTCTATTATTTTTAGAACATGCTAAAACATTAAAAAGCAGCATTTTCATAATGTTTGTAGATGATAAAATGGAGAATTATTATAATATTTTCTAGAATTCTTACATTATTTTCTATTGTTTGTTTTAGCACATTCTAAAAACATTCAAAAGTAACGTTTCCCTATAGTTTGTAGAATGATAAAATGGGAATGTTCTTACATTATTTTCTAGAATTCTTATATTATTTTCTATTGTTTGTTTTAGAACACTCTAAAAACATTTGAAGGTAACATTTTCTTAATGTTTGTAGTATGATAAAACAGAATGTTCTTATACACTCTCAGAAATAAAGGTACAAAATCTGTCACTGGGGCGGTACCTTTTCAAAAGATTGCCCTTAAAGGGGCATATTAATACCTAAAAAGTACAAATCTGTACCTTATAGCACCTTAAAGGTACAAAAGTGTACCCTAAAGGTACTAATGTCCACCTGTTTGGTACAAAAGTGTACTCTAAAGGTACTAATGTCCACCTGTTTGGTACAAAAGTGTACCTTTTAAAACATACCACCCCGGTGACAGATTTTGTACCTATATTTCTGATATGTATTATTTTCTAGAATTATTATAGTATTTTCTATCATTGTTAAAACATTCAAAACATTCAAATATAATATTTTTATAATTGCAGAATAATAAAACTGAATATTTTAATATTATTTTCTAGATTTCTTACATTATTTTCTATTGTTTTTTAACACATTCTAAAATCTTTCGGAAGTGACATTTTGATAATGTTTGTAGAAGGATAAAATGGAATCTTCTAATGTTATTTTCTAGAATTCTTATATTATTTTAGAACATTCTAAAACAACAAAAGTAGTATTTTTACAATGTTTGTGGAATGATAAATCAGAATGTTCTTATATTCTTTACTAGAATTTTTACATTATTTTTTACTGTTTTTAGCACATTCTAAAAATATTCAAAAATAGCAGTTTCATAATGTTTGTAGAATGATAAAATGGAATATTCTAATATTATTTTCAAGAATATTTACATTATATTCTATTGTTTTTAGCACTTTTCTAAAAATTTTAATAGTAGCATTTTCGTAATGTTTGTAGAAGGATGAAACAGAATGTTCTTATATTATTTTCTAAAATTCTTACATTTTTTTTGAAAGTGACATTTTGATAATGTTTGTAGAATGATAAAATGGAATTATATTATTTTCGAGGATTATTATGTTATTTTTAGCAGATTCTAAAAATATTCAAAAGTAAAATTTTCATGTTTATAGAACAATAAAATGGAATATTTTAGTATTTTCTAGAATTCTTATATTATTTTCCAACATTTTAAAAACATTCAGAAGTAGAATTTTCAGTTGGCGCCAGTGGTGTAGTGGTTAGTGTGTCGACACATGCACTCCGGTGCTCACGGTGACCTGAGTTCAATTCTGCCTCGCAGTCCTATGCTGATCCTTCCCCTCTCTCTGCTGTCCTCTCAAATAAAGGTGAAAACCCCGAAAAAATAATTATAAAGAAAAAAAAAAAGAAGAAGTAGAATTTTCATAATGTTCATAGATTGATCAAATCTTGTATTATTCTAGAATTCTTACATTATTTTCTAGTGTTTGTTTATAGAACACTATAAAACATTTTGAAAGTGACATTTTCCTAATGTTTGTAGAATGATAAAACGGAATGTTCTTATATTATTTTCTAAAATTCTTTTTATTTGCTGTTGTTTTTTAACACATTCTAAAAACTTTCAAAGTAAAATGTTCATAATTAATTTTCTAGAATTCTTATATTCTTTTAGAACATTCTAAAAACAACCAAAAGTAACACTTCCATGTTAGTAGAATGATAACATTGAATGTTTTTAATATTATATTTTAGAATTCTTATATTATTGTTTTTTAGAACATTCTAAAATCATTCAAAAGTAATATTTTCATAATGTTTGTAGATTAATAAAACAATCTTCTATTATTTTCTAGAATTCTTCTATTATTTTCTGTAGTTTTTTAGCACACTCATAAACTTAAAAAAGTAAATTACTATAATGTTTGTAGACTGGTAAAATAGGACGCTCTAATATTATTTTCCAGAATTCGTATATTTTTTCTTTCTTATTTTTGAACATTCAAAAGTACCACATTCCATTCGGAACACACTTTGTCACTTAAATATAAACATCAAGTCACTTTGAGCAGTTCTGCGAAGAAGTGGACGTTAATTTACCACCAGACCGAAAGAAAACAAGAGATCTAAATGTTTGCGATGAAATGTTGGAGAGATTCTGGCCTGCTGGATTTGATCTGCCCGCTGTGCCTAACTCCGCTGGCCAGGCTAGAGTAATCGCTCCACCAGCCCTGCACTGTCTGCATGAAGATAAATGAGACAATTAGAGCTTCTCTGTTATCAATTACACATCCAGGACGGCTGTTTTACATCAAACACCGCAATTGTGATTCACCGCGAATTCAGACTCCTTTGTTCAGACTCCCATCGGGCGCTGATCTGAACTCACAATGCCAGTTTTAGGTAAATTGTTTTTTTGGACATTGCTAGTCCATTTTCATGCCCAATTTCAAATGTTTTTGGGATTTTTTTTTCTCCCTTTGTGCTTTGTTTTGGTTTTGCCTCTGTGATTGCCTTGAATTCAAACTCCCACACACACACATAGAGCATGTATAGGCTACGGAAATGGGAAAGGGGTCTCGGGCTTGATTTTAGGGGGTGCAGGTGGCGCTAAGCCGGTATGGGCTCTGCCCGCTGTCCCAGCATGATGCCAGCGTTCTTGCACACATACACACACATACAGAGATGATGCCAATACCATCTGTCATCGGTGAGAACATCTGCAGCTCAAGGTGCCCTTGTCACCCATAGTTAAAGTAGCGAGAGGGAGACGGAAAATACAACTACTGATCTTATTAGGATCAACCAAAACACAAGTCAGCTGAAATAAACCTGCATCATATTTCGGGAATTTAAGTTTTAATTTTAGCATTGACTACACCGTAAAACAATCAATTTGAGACAACACGAAGGAATTAAGTTAGCTTATTAGTTTTTACAAGTTTAAGTGGATTGAACTACAATATATCGAATGAATGAGCGAACGAATGAAGGAAGGAACAAATGAATGAAGGAACGAACAAACGAATGAATGAAGGAAGGACAGAACAACAAACAATGGAAGGATGAAAGGAAGGAAGGAACAAACGAATATAGGAAGATCACTAAATGCACTACAGAATGTTACGTTTACACATCCCTGCACACACTGCATGCAAACTCATCAGCTTTTCACAGTGTGATATTCACTACTCACTACTCCTGAGTACTTCAGAGTTAAGTAATATTTTTCTTTGAGTAATATTTACAACAGATACTTTAAGTCTACTGACACTACATGCCTTGAGACGGAATCGGGATGGATGTTCCGGGAAACTGCATAGCGCATACTTCCATCATCAGTTGGTCCGTGTGTACGTCATTATCGCGAATAGCCAGCCTAATGTCACAAGAAAACGTAAGAATTTTACGTTTTGTCAGTTTAGTGGCTAATTCGTACAAATTCGTACGAGTTCAGTCATATGAAAATATACGATTTTAAAAAGGAGGTGTGATCCAACCCCACCCCTAAACCCAACCGTCTTTGGGTGA
>NC_079435.1:8755438-8862938 GCF_903798145.1 Danio aesculapii | reverse complement strand
TTCTTATTATTAAAAAAAGAAAACATTATTACAGAGTCAAAGACATATCGTGAACTAAAAACACAACACAATAATGGTTAGTCCCATAAATTAAATCACAGCATATCCCAGTTGATTAAGACCAAAAAAGAGTCTTACATGCAATAGAATTTTCAGCATTTCTTAAAGAGCTCCCATTTCTTTGTATATTTACATTTATGGGTGTACAGTATATGTTTGTTTATTTATATATATAGCGCTTTTACAATGTAGATTGTGATCAAAGCAGCTAAACATAGAAGTTTATATATATATATATATATATATATATATATATATATATATATATATATATATATATATATATATATATATATATATATATATATATATATATATATATATATATAAAGAAAACAATAAATTAATAATATTTGCAATGAGAAGTGAAAAATAGTTATTATTAAACACATTTTGGTGATATACAAGGTTTGGCTTTTTAAAAACTACAATATAGTTAAAAAAAACTACTATAAGTACAGTCCCAAAATATTTCGGCCTCTTCCCGAATGTCATGTGACTGCGTTCGCGGTATTTTTTCCCGCCCGGAAACAGTCTGGTGTTTCAGGTGGAGCAAATACACATCATTAGTCAAAAAAAGACAGCATGTCGTGCTGTTTTCTCCATCGTGTTTACAACAGTAGATCTTACAGGCTTTCCCGAGATCTGTGTGGAAACCTGGCTCACGTTTTCCCTTAATGTTCACAGGTAAAGTTGACAGGAATCGATTTAATTATGTTGTTGAACAGAAAAAAAGATTCCTGAGGAGAAAGTAAACCGCTGTTTTCATTACCTGAGGACATTTCAATGAATTATTAATTAGTTAAAAGTTAGTAGGAAAGGTATTAAAAACAATTGAACTGAGCAGTAATCAAACAGAATAGTTACAGAATCTTAATAATAATAAATAAAAATGCGTTCGGCGTTGTATTAAATCTGTACGTCCTCTAGAGGGCGCCAGACTATTTTGAAAATTACACACAACTGGATGCCAGTAATGATTTGTTCCCATCAAAATCAAGCAACAACTGTTTTGTTTAACTCTACGTCTACAATTGGGATTTAAGACACTCTGACAAGTGTGTTAGTTTGTGTGAACTTGTGTGGCTATATTAGTGAGAGTTTTCTAAAATGCCATTTCTTGGGTTTCGACACAGTAGGTATGTATTAATGAATACATCACTTTATATTACTGTTGTTTGATAAAGTTGACATGCCAAACTGTTATCAATCAATTTGACCTTTGCAAAAAATATATTTCAAATGCAAGTAAATGGTGTAAAACTAAATAAATAAGGATATTTATGAAATGCACAAATGTTAAGCATAGTGACTTTGTTTTTAGATTTAAAATGGCTGCGGGGTCTTTCAGCAAACCGAACAGGGGGACTTTGTTTTACTGTTTTAGACCAAATGTTTACGAAAGTGAAAATAAATCATGGTATGACTCCGTAAAAGTTAAACAAGCATACATTTGACTTTTATTCCCTCTCTATTTAAAATGCTGTTGTTGCATGTGGTAGTTAATATAATCCAGCCTAGTATTTTCAACATTCTGGGCATCTAGAGTGGCTGAGACTTAAAGGAACCTGGCATCGGTTTTTACAACACACACACACACACACACACACACACACACACACACACACACACACACACACGCACACAATAGTCTGCTTTATAAGGTGCCCACTGATACCATGGCAACCCTCATGTTCTCAGCGAGAAAGGATACCGTATGCCAAATAAATGCCATGGTAACTTAAAAAAGAACAACATGTTGCCCGGCAACCTTTGAAAGTTATTAAGGGAAATAAGTGGGTACAGAGAAATTGATAGGGTGTTAAAAAGAGACGGGGGAGGGGGAAACAAACAGACAGGAAGAAATCTGACATTTTAGTGTATCCCTTTTCTGGGCCAAATTGCATCATTGTATCAAGTAAAGAATCTGAAATGGGGCCATGATTTAATGTGTGGGCGCACACAATTACTCATTTGTGGCAATCAGCAAAGTTATTGTATATGGATATACATCCTGTTGGAGTTCACAGAGGTCTTGTAACAGCATGGTTTTGCTGTAATGTTTAATGCTGTGCGTGTGTGCATGCTAAATAAGCTTGTGAAAACTTTTTGAGGGGTCTAATTTTCTTTTTTTGAGATTCATTTTAGAGTATGCATATATGAGCCAATATTGATTCAAACAGCTTGACAGAAAATAGGAAACTAGAAAATGTTTGCGGATGGTAATTTATTTAAGTAACAATTAATTAATTAATTAATTAATTAATTTATTTATTTATTTATTTATTTATTTATGTGACACAGAAAACGTGGTCCTGAAAATTCAGCATTGCAGCATCACACAGGATTATATAAATATAAATATATAAATAAAATACCGGTAAATTGCGCTTCAAAATGGTATTATAATAGAAATATTTTGGTGTTAATAATTTAAATAACATTTATTTATTTATTTATATTTATATACATGTGTATATTTACCAAATTGCATCATTGTATCAAATAAAGAATGCTGCGATTCTGAAATCGGGCCATAATTTAATGTGTGGGTGCACACACTTACTCATTTGTGGCAATCGGCAAAGTTATTATGTATGTGTATACATTCTGTTGGAGTTCACTGAGGTCTTGTAACAGCATGGTTTTGCTGTAATGATTAATGCTGTGTGCGTGTGTGTGTGTGTGTGTGTGTGTTCATGCTAAATAAGCTTGTGAAAACTTTGAGGTCTTTTTTTTTTAAAATGATTTTATAGTATGCATATATTATCCATGACTTGTATTATGTTATCTTAAATGCTATTATATTATAGGTTTGTGCATTCAGTTAATAAAATGTTCCCAGTTTACATGGTATTAAAATGTTAATAAAATGTTTTAACTCTCAAAAGCAAATTTTTAGGCCTTAAAAAGTCTTAAATCTTCTGAAATATTGTGTTGTACAGTAGGTCTTAAATAATTTTACAGGTCTTTTCCTTTGTTCATGTATAGTTTCTAGGGTTGCACAGTTTACTGGTACTATGGTAGTAGTATTGTGATACTATGCTCTTTTTGTGACAATTTTGTTTGGTATATTTTGTATCTTAATTTTAATGTTTTTATTTATTTATTTTTTTTGTTTGGCCAATAATCTACAAAATAAACAAAAAGAACTCATACATTTTAGGTGAAGTGACGTGCAAATGAGACTTTTTTCAGTAATAAGGAAATTTAATTAAATTCAAGTAAGTCTATTATAACATATGAAATATAGTATTTCTGGCAATTTTATGAATTAATGGTATTACTACATCTCTAATACCTCCCCAATCTGGCCATTAACACCCATACAATCTCCAACAATCCCAATCTCAGTAAAACTTTTATTTAAAATAAGCATTTTTAACTCCTATTTATTATCAGGTTTTAATTACTTTCCTTACAGTAACATTTGTTTACAAGTATTAACTGCTAAGGTACTGACACAACCTATATTCAATTCACCTTTATTTGTAGAGCACCTTTACAATGTAGATTGTGTCAAAGCAGCTTCACATAGAAGATTATAGTAAATTGAAACATTGTCAGTTCAGTTTTCCAAGTTTAAGTTCAGGTCAGTTTAAATTTAACTTCGTGAAACCTGCAAACACTCTGAGTTTACGTTTTTATACAGCTTTTCACATTAAATATTGATTCAAACAGCTTGACAGAAAATAGGAAACTAGAAAATGTTTGGGGTTAGTAATTTATTAAAGTAACTTACTTTATTTATTTATTTATTTATTTATTTATTTAGTAACATTTGTTTAAAGGTTCTACATTTATTTACTGCTGAGGATACTGACCTGACCCATAAAATTTTATTAAATTAAATTATTATTATTGTATTATTAAATGTATTAAACTATAATAATTTTTGATAGGGCAAGTGAATGTCTTTTCCAACTAGGATGTTTGAAAAAAAAATCCTTAGCATTTAGCCTTGTATAAGTCTAAAATTTCCTTCATAATGGTCTTAAAATTCTGAAATTTAACTTGGTGAAACCTGCAAACACTCTGAGTTTACGTTTTTATACAGCTTTTCACATTAAATATTGATTCAAACAGCTTGACAGAAAATAGGAAACTATAGAAAATGTTTGGGGTCAGTAATTTATTTAAGTAGTATTTATTTATTTGTTTATGTGACCGAAAACTTGAGAAAGGATCCTGAAAATTCAGTATTGCATCACAGGAATAATTTAGGTTTCAAAATATGTTATAATAGAAAACTTAAAAAAAAAATAAATAAATAAATAATAATAATAATATTTCACAATATTCCTGTATTTTCAACAAGCATAACACTTATTTCAGACACTTTCTCAAAGCTGTAGTCTATGTGCATTTCAAGATAAAAAGAGAAGAGCTTTATGGTTTATTAATAATAAAGTAGTATAGGAATTATTTATTTTTCTCTTTGCATTTTGTGTTTTTTATTTTTTCAATCTTTGGCAGCCTCCAAGGGTTTGAAAGGGTAAAGTCTAAAAGGGATACAGCTGCGGATACTCGCATCAATATAGCATAATCTTTTTGACACTGTGCAACATTTAATATTTTTACATTACTTTGAGAGTTGGGGTTAAGGTTAGATGTTAATAAAATACAATTTAATTGGTAATTTTATTAATAATATGAGTAATACGGAGTATAATTAGGTATGGGTTAAATCTAGAATGGATAAAGGTGCGGATACTTGCATCAAAGCATATATTTTGTGACGCTGTACAACATTTAATTTTTACATTACTATGAGAGTTGGGTATAAGGTTAGATGGTAATAAAATACAATTTAATAGATAATTTATATATTAATATGAATGAGACCAAGTATAATTACTGTTTTAAAATTACTTTGATCTTTGGGTTTAGGGTTGGAGTAGGGGAAGACGTTAATAAAATACAGTTAATGCATAATTTGATAATTAATATAAATCTCTTTTTTCATTACTGTGAGGAATACTGTACGTTTATGGTTTGGGTAGGGGTAGACATTAATAAAGTACATTTAATGGGTAATTTAAATAATATGAATACTGAGTATGATTACTGTTTTTAAATTCCTTTTGATGTTTGGTTTAGGGATGTAGTAGGGGAATCAAATATGAATAATGCATAATTTAATAAATAATATAAATAATTCCCATTATATTTACTGTTTCAACATTACTGTGAGGTTTGGGTTTAGGGTTTGGGTATGGGTAGACTAATAAAATAAATTGTAGGTGGTAATTTAATAAATCATATGAATATTTCTCATTATAATTACTGTTTTAACATTAGTGTGAGGAGTATGTTTATGTTTGGGTAGGGCTAGACATTGATCAAATTAATTTAATGGGTAATTTAATAAATAATATGAATAATACTGAGTATAAATATACTGTTTTTACATTATGTGAGTTTGAAGACGTTAATGAAACACAATTAATGCATAATTTAATAAATAATATAAATAATTCTCGTTATATTGACTCCTTACTCTGCGAAGTATGCTTATGATTTGGGTAGGGGTCAATTAAAATTTAATAATAGATAATATCAATAATACTCTGTATAATTAATGTTTTACATTACTTTGATGTTTGGGTTTAGGGTTGGAATAGTGGAAAATGTTAATAAAATACATTGTAATAGGAAATTATAATAAATAATATGAATAATACTGAGTATAAATACTGTTTTTACATTACTGTGAGGGTTGGGTTTAGGTTTGAAGCAGGGAAGACGGTAATGAAACACAACTAATGCATAATTTAATAAATAATATAAATAATTCTCGTTATATTGACTCCTTACTCTGAGAAGTATGTTTATGATTTGGGTAGGGGTCAATTAAAATTTAATAATAGATAATATCAATAATACTCTGTATAATTACTGTTTTACATTACTTTGATGTTTGGTTTTAGGGTTCGAGTAGTGGAAGATGTTAATAAAATACATTTTAATAGGAAATTATAATAAAATATATGAATTACACTCTATATAATTATGAATTATAAAAAATATGAATAATTCTGAGTATAAATACTGTTTTTACATTATGTGTGGGTTGGGTTTAGGGATGGAGTAGGGAAGATGTTAATAAAATACAATTAATGTATAATTTAATAAATAATAGGAATAATAATTACTGTTTTACTTTACTTTGATGTGTAGGTTTAGGGTTTTGTTATGGGTAGACCAAATACAATAAGTAATTTAATAAATAATATAAATATTTCTCGTTAACTTCAGACTGCAGCTGTATCCCTTCTAGCTACAACTGTTTGATCGCCTATATGAAAGCTACCCCATTACTAGCAGTGTTGGCTAAATTTGGTGTGAATTTATGTTCTTGGCAGAGACGTTGTTACCAAAACTATGCTGAAGAAAGTGCATTTGTTGTGGTGTGTTGATAGCTGGGGGAGCAATTTGAACCGTAAGACAAAACCACAGCATGCTAACAAGAATGTAACTTCGACACGACTGTAGCGCAGCACAGTAAATAAATGAAGTGTGATGGTTTGTTGGTAGGATTAAACTGAAATCTATACTGTATGTGTGTCTCTCTCTCTCTCTGGGTGCCTGTGGTTGTAGCTTTCCATATAGCCTAAAGTAATATGGGCCTGGTGCCCGATCTTAGCTCTCAGAGTTTGTCTGTGTGTGTGTGTGCGTGTCCGTCGAGGCAGATTAGACCAGGAACTGCTGCCACAAAAGCGCCCTGTCTAGTGCTCTTTAATTCCTCTAAATTAGCACCTCGCGCCAGGCACTTTACACACATACAGAAGCACTGCCATACTTTTAACTGCCTTGATAATCACAGCGTCAACTAATAGTCTTGCTCTCGCACTTTTCTTGCCTCACACTTTTTTCACTAACTCTTGGCGTCAGAGGAGTGTTTTTGTCGTCCTGTGAGACGCGGCTCCCTCAGTTAGCCGCTAATGTGAAGTTGATAGCGCCGTACGCTCTAATGCCCTTTAATTCACTTACCTGTGCTGAACTAACACAATACCTCTGTGGCCGCAATGAGCCAAAGTCTCAAATCCTTTTAACCCATACATTGTGTTGTGTGTCGATAAAATGCAATCTGGCCCACAGCTGAAACGCGTCCTGCTGCAGGTGGATAGGGAAGCAGTGCAGAGGCCGGTTTGGCGAATCCGTATTAATGCTTCAAGACCAAAGATGGGTTTACATTATACTCTCTCTCTCTGTCTGTCTGTCTGTCTGTCTGTCTGTCTATCCATCTATCCGTCTATCTATCTATCCGTCTATCTATCTATCCGTCTATCTGTCCATCTATCTGTCCGTCTATCTATCTA
Organism: Danio aesculapii; assembly: GCF_903798145.1. NCBI lineage: Eukaryota > Metazoa > Chordata > Actinopteri > Cypriniformes > Danionidae > Danio > Danio aesculapii. Next base: position 8,855,556 of record NC_079435.1, on the reverse strand, counting down.
TCTATCTATCTATCTATCTATCTATCTATCTATCTATCTATCTATCTATCTATCTATCTATCTATCTATCTATCTATCTATCTATCGTTCTATCTATTGTTCTTTCTATCGTTCTGTCTGTCCATCCATCCATCTGTCTATCTATCGTTCTGTCTGTCTGTCTGTCATTTCATCATTCTATCTTTTTCTATCCTTTGTTCTATCTTCCTATTGTTAATTCTATTTTTCTATTCTATCTCTCTGACTGTTTATCTATCTGTCTGTCTGTCTGGTTCTTTCTACCTACCTACCTACCTACCTATTAGTCTATCTGTTCATCCATCTGTCCATGCACTATGCTTTTGTGTGTGTGTAACTTGTAATTCTTACATTGTGATGATCAAATGTACCCAGAAGTATAGCAATACCAGTAAATTTAAATCCCGAGGGGACATTTGTTTGGTTCTCATTAAAAAATAGCTAATAAATCACACAAAATGAAGTATTTAAAATGATATAAAATGTATCTACATAAAAAAATAAAAATAAATAATAAAAATCATTACTTATATGGGAAGTCCCCATAAATATATATGTACTAGTGTGTGTGTGAGTGTGTGTGAAGCGGGCCACATGTAGAGATCTATTCACTAATCCCCACTGTCCTCTGCATCTGCACACACACACTCAGTGTGCTATCTGGGGCAGCAGAAGGTCTGGGCATGAGTTTTGCACTGTTGGCATCACAGCCTGGGCACTGGCACTCATGAGACTGAGAGAGAGCTGGGTGCACAGTGTGTGTGTCTGCGCGTGTGTGTGTCTCAGTATACTAATGAATTAAGCAAAAGAAAACCTATAGATATACTTCACCATACTACAGACCTGTTTATAACACAAGTGAATGGGAATTGAGAGTAAGACATTGATGAGGAGGAGTAATTGATGGGCTGGTTGAGGGACGCTAATAAAACAGCACTCGTTTGTGTCACAGTTGTAGTGATTTTGGTAATCTCTCGCTGTCTGAGAGGGCAGATGCCCAGGTCATCCCGCAACAGCTGGCTCTCCATGTGCTGTGACCAAGTGTTGGAGAGTCTGTCTCTCTCTTTCTGTGTGTGTGTGTGTGTGGTTTCGGCAAGTCATCATAAATATTCATTGTCTCAGTGAAATTTTATTGCCAAATGATTCCCACTAATGCCAAAGAATTAACTCTTCGTCACTTTTGTCCTCGTGCTCTCTCTCTTTCTCTCTCTCTCTCTCTCTCTCTCTCTCTCTCTCTCTCTGTGGCCCTTTTTGTCTTTCTGTTCGAACAAAGCTTTTTTTTCTGCACGCCTATAAAAGATTAACGATACAAACATATATTTATGCATGCCCTTTAAAACCAAAGAAGGAATATCTTAATGCTCATATTTTTCAGTTATTCCTGTAAGTGTAGCTTTGTGATTGTTTATTTGTTCATTTATGCTTATATTTTACTAGATCAACAAAGATATGTTTACACTGCAAAAAATGCGGATCCTACTTAGAAATTTTGTCTTGTTTTGAGTCCAAATATCTAACAATCCTTAATTTTATACATTTTCTTGGTAGACAAAATGACATGAGATAATTGGCCTTGTTTTCAGGGTAAAAACAATACAATTTTGTGTATTTTTGCTTAAAACATGTAAAATAATCTGCCAATGGGGTAAGAAAAATATTCCTATATCAAGATTATTTTGCTACCCCTCTCTTCTAAATAATATATTTTTTCTCACCCCACTGGTGCATTATTTAACTTGTTTTAAGCAAAATACACTTTATTTGGTAGTTTTTCCCTGAAAACAAGGCCAATTATCTCATGCTATTATGTCTACTGAGAACATTAATATAATTTTCAGTATTTTTAGATATTTTAGACTCAAAACAAGACAATTTCTAAGTAAGATCTGCATTTTTTGCAGTGTATATACTGTTCACCCTATGCACGACTCTTTCGACCGCAAAAAGTGCTTTTCTTACTTGGATTTATATATTTTTTGTCTTGTTATAGTCTAAATATCTGTTTTAAGGGAAAATCCTAATTTTGGCATGTTGTTATTTCTTAAAACACAAAATTTTTTGCATGTCTAGAAAATGCTTTTAGATTTAGGAATTTTTTGATATTTGGACTAGAAACAAGACAAAAAAAAAAGCTTTTTTTGCAGTAACTTTTCTAATTTTTAATGTAAAATAGTAATAATGTGCATTTCTTTGTAAAGCTGCTATGGAATGATGATAATTATTGTGAAAAGTACTATACAAATAATCTTGAATATAAATGTATTTATGCAGTTATGGTCTCAACTAATAATAATTGCAGAATTAACATCATTTAAAGCAGTAAATCATCATTTAAACAAAAAGAACAGCAAATGTTAAAGTGCAAAAGCAAAATAGAAATGCAGAAGTTTCACTCATCAAAATATTAATCGTTTAATTGCAGCATTTCCCCACAATTTCTAAGATGCCTTCACTGTAAAACCAAATGCTGGGTTTCACAAAATTCCTTCATGTTGTCCCAACACAAATCGTTTAAGTTAACATCATTGTTTTTTACAAATTTAAGTGGATTGAACATAAAACAATTAAGTTGTCCCCAAAAAACATAAGAATGAATTTATGTATGTTTTCATATGCATACAGTATATATGATTTTTATGCACATATTTACCATTTATTCCTGTAAGTGTTACTTTGGGATGGTTTATTTATGCTTTTATATTTTACTAGTTCACTATAGTAAGGTAGGACATATGTTAATATGCTTTCCTCCCTATATGCTCAACCCATTACACTGGAAAAAATGCTTTTCTTATATTTTTATATATATATATCTTATATATTTCTTAAAACAAGACAATATTTTTGTTTGTTTAGAAAATGCTTCTTGATGTAAGAGTTTTCAGATATGTGGACTAAAAAACGACAAAAGTAGTATGAAATAAGTTAGAATAAGTAATAAAAGCCTGTTTTGCAGTCTAACTTTTCTCATTTTTAATGTAATATAGTAATATTGTGCACTTTTTGTAAATAGTAATTTGTTTATATGGTTATGGTCTCTACCAATATTAATGTACATTTTATATACATGTCAGCGTATATACAGTTTTGTATATGCTGAGAGGAAATTGCAGAATTAACATCATTTAAAGCATAGAATCGTTAAAAAGAACAGCAAAGTGAAAAACAAAAATATACATACTCAAGTTTTGCATATCAAAATGTTAAAAGGTTTTACTGCAGTATTTTTTTCAGAATTTCTAACACATTTAAAAAAATATGTTTGCTGTTTGTTTAAGTTACTTGTATAAAATAAGCTGAAACGACACAATTCTCTCTTCACTATAAAAAAAATGCTGGGTTCTACACAATTCCTTCATGTTGTCCCAACACAAATCTTTTGCACATATACAGTATTCCTCCAGTATTCCATATACAGTGTTACTTTACGATTTTTTTATTTATAGACTCATAATAAAATAAGTAACTGTGAAAAAAATCTTCATATCTTTGAAATCAATTAATTTAACTAATTGTTTTTACAAATGTAAGTGGATTAAACATAAACCATTTAACTTGTCTCATAAGAACATAATTCTTAATTTATTTACACTGTTATGGTCTCAACTTATAATAATAATATACATTCGATACATATATAAAGATTTGCTAAGAAGAAAATTGCAGACTTAAAGGGACAGTTTACCCAAAAATGCAAGTTCTGTCATCATTTACTCATCCTTTTAGTTTCAAACCTTTATGAATTTTTTTTCTTCTGCTGAACACAAAAGAAGATATTTTGAAGAAAGCAGGAAATCTGTAACAATTGACTTTTATAGTATTTGTCTTCTACTATGGAATTCATGGTTACAGGATTCCAGCATTCTTCAAAATATCTTCTTTTGTAGTTAACTGAGGAAAAAGAAACTCAAAAATGTTTGGAAACACTTGAGGGTGAGTAAATGTTCATTTTTGGGTGAAATAAATGACTTGAACATCATTAAAGACAGTAAATCAGTATTTAAATATTAAAAGGGCAAAACAAAAATAGAAATACAGAAACTTTACACATCAAAAACATTAATTGTTTCATTGGAACATTTTTAAAAGATGCTTTTAAGGTAATTGACATTTTTAATGCACATTTTTAATGTAATGTTTGATTTTCTAATCTACAATCTTCTATTGTTCTACTGTCATTGTGCATAAATTACAGCCTTTTTATATCCTTTGTGATGGCAATTTTTAATATTGATGGTCATATGTTGATTATTGACAATTATACATTAATATTATAAATTGATAGAGGTTTTGCTAAAATAAAGATCAAATGCATTCTAATCATTGGGCTATTACAGCCTTGTGTAATCTACTGGTTGTTTAAGAGCTATAGAGCAATTCTTATCTAAAACATTGTCTTTAAAAACACCTGTGAGCCCATCCTTGGGATCCTTTCGCTCACAGAGACTGTATGTGTGTAATTCTCTGGTCATTCTCTGGAGAATTAAAGCAATTGAAAGACAAACTTTGTCTGACTTTATTCAATTTCAGTCTTCACATTAAAATGTATTCCTTATAAACGGTAAGCAAATAATTTGCATTACACCTTAAACAGAAAGCTGATTCATACAGTACGTGACTCTTCGAACATATCTATTGATGTATTTTTCTCCTCTTCCTCTTTCAGTTGCAGTAAGAATCCCCCAAAGTAAAATCCGACAGAAATAGCTGCCAGGATGAATTCGTAACTTCAGCAGATCAATACAGCTATAAAAGTCCTTCAGAAATCAAGTCTGATCGATATGAATCACTTAATCAGAGGCAGATGGAAAGCTGAAAAGAAAAACAGCCGAAGCTCACGAAATAGAGATGAAAAATGGAGTAAGAACTCAGGAGAAGACAAACCAAAAATCTCAACCTGTAAAAGACAGATGGGGAGAGAGAACAGAAGGGGAAAAACAAAACGAAAGACATAAAGGCCAGTGAAGAGAGACCGGTGAGAGAATAAAACATACGCAGACTTCATTATTAAACAAAGCGTCGTCCAAAAATGAGAAGAAAGAAACGTTCAGCCTCCCAGTCAGGAGTCGCAAACTCCACAAAAGTTTTGCTGTAAAATGTGATTATTAAACTAATTCTTGCGCTGTTGTGCTACGCTTCAAAGCTGCAGTCAGCCAAGAGTAAAGCAGCGCTGTTCGCACAGTATGCCCTTGAATTAAATCTGAATAATGCTTGATGATGTGCCACTGGAATATAAAAACAAAAGAAAAGAACAAGGGGAAAAAAACTATTTCTATGGCAAGAACTTTTTGATTGCTTTTAATTGAAATTGTTTTCTTCTCCTGGGAATTTTTAAAAAGAGTTGGATCGATATTTTATCTATAGATTTTATATACATTGTAAAATCCATCAGTCAGCTTTGTCAAATGAGTGCAGTTAACTCAAATGTACTGAAAGTTAATTCTACTCATTTGCAAAGAGTTTTGAACTCAGTGTTGGAGGTAATGAGTTAACTAAATACCTCATTACTTCAACTTAAATGAAGTAAGTGCACAGTACTCATGTAGATTCGTTTTTTAACTCAAATGGTTTGTAGCAATCTGTTTCCTCAAATGGTTTGAGCTGCCTTAACTTATTGGGTTTTACAGTACTCAGTTGGTTTGAGTTCTCTTCATTTATTGTGTTTTACTGTGCTCAAATTAACTAATTTACTCAAATGGATTAAGTTCACAGTACACATTATTAGTTTTTGAACTTAAATAGTTTGTTGCAATCGGGTTCCTCAAATGGTTTAAGTTAACTTAAATTTTTGGGTTTTTACAGTGTAAATGTATAGTTTTATATATCTCTCTCTGTATTAAGGCTTTATTTATTTATGTTTGAATTGTAATTTTAGTTTCATTTTCTTTTATTTCTTTAGTTTTCATTTTAAAAATGAATCATCATTGCACTTAACAAGTTTACAATGATAATAATGCTTGTTAACATGTTTTTTAATGATTTATGAAGGAATTACACTACCAGTCAAAAGTTTGGAGTCAGTTTATTATTATTATTATTATTATTATTATTATTATTATTATTATTATTATTATTATTATTTTATTTAAAATTTTACATTTATTAAATGTAAAAAAATATTTTAAATTGTTAAATACTTATGTATTAAATATTTTATTAGTGCTAAATAAAATATAAAATGAATAATAATAATATTACAAAAAATAATAATAGCAATATTAATTCATATTAGTGATTTCTGAAGTATCATGTGACTCTGAAGCTGAAAAATCATCATTAAAATCACTGGAATAAATTATTTAATTTATGAACTACTTTAGAACAGTTATTTTATAGTGCAATAACATTTCACAATTTTACAATGTGTACTGTATTTTTGATTGAATTAATGCAACCTTTGTAAGCAGGAAAAGTTTATTTTAAAAAATGACCCCACACTTTTGACCGGTAGTATATATTGCTTTGCTTCGTTATTTCATCTTTATTTACAAGTCACAGGGTATTTACAGCTGTATGTTTCTATATTTCCACTCACATCCTATCCCTGTTACACCAACTGTAACAACATTTTCCTAATCCTTTAGTCCCGCGGAGGCATCACACATGGCAGTAGTGGTCATCTTGAATGGTCACTCACTGTATATATATCTTTATCTTGTGTGTATATCATATTTTTTTACATTTTTGTTTGTTTGTTAAATAGCACAAATCCATGCATGTTTGCTTTTGTGCATGTTTGTTTTTTTTTCTTGTAGTTTTTGTAAAAAGAAAAAAGATAGACTCATTCTGTAATCACATTACAAGAACATTTTTTATGAAATCCAAAGATTTTTCCTTGATTTTGCACTGTGGTTTGTCTGAAATGATCTTTCATAATGCTGTAATGTAATGCATACAATTTAATTGAACTATTCAGCATATTAGTGGTTAGAACTGTTGTCTCACAGCAAGAAGGTTGCTGGTTCGAGTCCCGGCTGGGCCAATGTTCTCCCAGTGTTGGTGTGGGTTTCCTCTGGGTGAATTGAATAAATTAAATTGGACGTAGTGTATGAGTGTGTATGGGTGTTTCCCAGTACTGGGTTGCAACCGGAAGGGCATCCGCTGTGTAAACATATGCTAAAATAGTCCATGGTGATGAATAAGGAACTAAGCCAAAGGAAAATGAATGACTAAAATTTTCTAATTAAACTTCACACTTTTCCTTTAGAGCCCTTAACTCTGATCCCACCTCAAAGCCTATGCATATGGGAAAAAACTATGGAAACCACTTGAAAAGCCTCAGTTACGCTGAATTTACAGGATTTATTAGGTAAGTTTTTTTTAAGAACATTTTAATTAAAATGTTTTTAATTCTATAATTGTCTAAAAAATAAAGAAATATATGGAAAAAAGGTTTAAGTGCATTAACAATTGGTCAGGATGACAATGTCTGATATTATATGTTTTGATTGAATAATTAGGATTATTCCACCAAATATTAACTACCTATATCTCCTAAAGTTAATACTTTTTGCTATTTTGTTATCTAAAAAATTAATATAAGCATTTTTAGAATTAATAAACTAGAATCTACAAACAAACAAACAAAAGGTTGTAAATAAAATATTTATTTACAATTTTAAACCTGTTTCAACAGATCATCACTTGACAGAATAAAACAAAAATAATGTCTTACTCTTACAACACATCTAAAAGAAGTCATTTTTTTCTATAGTTGCACACACAAAACCTGACGCAGTTTAATTTAGAAGAGCAGAAAGCAAAAGCTGAATGTCTGAATGTCCCCATATCGTTAAATGATACATGGAAATATATGCAAGTTACTTATACAAGATAAGAATTCATATTTAGATTTCACACATAAAATATGTCATATACACAACACATATTTAAAGATTGCAAAAATGCCCATTTACATGTATTTTTTTTCAACCTATTGTATAGTCAAATATATTAGATATAATTATTATTAATAGTTCTGTCTGGGGGCATCACAGTGGCGCAGTGGGTAGGATGAATGTCTCGCAGCAAGAAGGTCGCTGGTTCGAGCTTCAGCTGGGTCAGTTGGCATTTCTGTGTGGAATTTGCATGTTATGCCCATTCTCTGGTGCATGTTTCCCCCACAAGTCCAAAGACATGCGCTAAAGGTGAATTGGGTACACTAAATTGTGCGTAGTGTTTGTGTGTGAATAAGTGTGTATGGATGTTTCCCAGTGATGGGCATGCGTTGCGTAAAAACATATGCTAGATAAGTTGGCGGTTCATTCCGCTGTGGCGACCACTGATTAATAAAGGGACTAAGCCATAAAGAAAATGAATGAATTTTGCCATATCAGCACTCGTACAGCCTCTTCACCATTGTGTATTACTCCGCCCACATGGAGTGACAGCAGATCAATAAACTCACTACAGCTTGACAAATATTGCAGCTGTTGGACAACATTATGTTCTTTTGAGGCTTTTTTATGCGAGAATGTAGTTGTTTAGATTCCAACTATGCAGTTTATTTATAAGGATACAGCGCGTCGGCATCCATCAATCTGTCATACTGAGTAGAGTAAAGATGGTTGACGTTCCCCACAAGATGGCGACAGAGACCACACAAGTCCTTTAGAGGAGAAAATATCGCCATCAATTCAAACTCCAGTTGATCAAATCATTATAGTACAGGTAAGTGACACTCTTAAGTTGATCTCTCTCTGGTATGTTGTAGTGCTGTATTTATACCATAGTATTCTGCTAGTGTTTGCTTTGCTTTGGCTTTTTCGGGGTTAATTATTTTGACCTCCCGATTGCAACAGAGAAATACTGGGAAATCTCTGTAGACTGATGGCATTTCATGGCGTTCAGCCTTAAAATCTTAAAATGTGAGCAAAGTAACCTGTTTTGTCATCACTTTAGATATTACGCAGAAGAATTATTTAATTACTAGCTCTAAAGTGACATGTTTTTAAGCAACTGTTTCTGCTGTTCTGATGGCAGCTGCAGATGTGAATGAATGGCGGAAGAAAGTAGTTCCTCATGCAAAAGGGTTTTTGAGACTCTGTGTTTGATTTTCTTTTTTTATATACATAATTATGCCGTTAAACTGTTGTATAAACGCAATATCACACTCGTAGCAGTGTATATCGTCACTGGTGGGACACTAAGGCACTCGGCCTGCGACCTTGAGCCAATGCACGCCTCCCACCTGTACCGATATACAGCCATATCGCACTGCTACTCGTGTGATATTGCTCACATGTTCATATATGGCCACATAAAATGAGATCTATATATTATATTTTTATCTATCTATATGTATATAGTAATTAAAAAAAAATACATGTTAATTTTTGCGTTAATTTGAAATTCAAGTTGCATTTATGGCACATTTTATGTCCAAATATGGACGTGCATGTCATATATGTAATTTGCATATATTTCAATATATCAGATTTCTATATGGGCTGTCCCTAATCAATTCCTTCATGTTGTCCCAACACAAATCAATTGTCAACTTGATTGTTTTCATACATTTAAGTTGTTCCTCAAAAAACCCACAAGAACTGTGTTAATACAGCTAATTTTAATCAAGTAGTATGAACAACCAGCAAAACTTATTTTCCTATAGTGTCTTTCCAGAGTGTCTCTGATCACTGCAAATTTGACCCCCAAAACACACACACACACACACCGCGGCATTGTTATCATCCCACATCCAGCGATCCTCTTTCACACGCCAATGCCCCCCTAGAATCTGCCCGAATGCCCTCAGGCTGAGCTCCGAAAGACCCCAGAGAGCCAAAGTCAACGCCCCGGACTGACCAAAACGATGGCACCCACCCAGGAGTCCGACCTCTCGCCTCGCAGGAGCGTCCAGAAGCGAAAACAATGAGGACCAGCATTGTCATCAAACAACTGGCTTGCAGATCAAGTCCAAAACCTGCAGGAGGCAAGAAATTTCACAGCCGCTGGAGAAGCTCTCAAAGTCCGCTCTGGTGGCACACAAATGGGTTTTGTGTTTGGCTGGTGGCTGTAAGCAAAGGGACGGGAGCGAGCCTGAAGAACAGCCAGGCGTATGCAGTGACCCCGAGCGCATATCGGGCCAAACGCCACGGGCAGCTGATAAGGTCACTTTGCGCTGATCCAGTGCATGATTTGGCTTTTAGGGAACGTCCTTTGTGTTGAGTTACTAGTGGAGATGCTGGTTCTGGTTTCCAAATCACAGACAGGCCTCAGGATAAGACTGAACTTTAGCACAAATCCAGTGAAGAGTTGCAGGAGGTGCACCTGGTCTTCAGCTGGTCCAAGAGAAGCGGTTTTGTTAGCCAATCAGCACTGAATCCCTTGACCAAAAGCCCAATAGGGTTTCCCATTGGACTTTTAGATTATTGCAGGAAATAATATTTGTGGCCAGAAAAAGTTTTATTAATTAAGATGCATTTGTGTCTTCAAAATTAATCATGAAGCTTTGAATGAATGGTTGTATGACTTTAACCTAAATATAAAGGGATAGTTCACCCCAAAATGAAACTGTTAGTAACTCTTTATTTGTTTTAAGTCTTTATGAGTTTCTTTTAATCTGTTAAAGACAAAAGATATTTAGAAAAATGTTGCAACCTTCCACAGTATTTGTTTTTCCTATTATGGAAGTCAATGGTTACAGATTTTCAGCATTCTTCAAAATATCTTCTTTTAGAAGAATGCAAATATAAGAAATAGATAGAAGAATAAATAGAAGAATGAAACTCATAAAGGTTTGGAAACCACTTGAGAGAGTAAATAGTGAGTACGCTTTTTGTGTGAACAATATTTTAAAGTTTCAGACAATATATTATTAACAGAATGACACCATTCGAAAGTGACTAGTGAGTAAATTCCTTTTTCTATTTGCCTTTGAGGTGGCTCAGTGGTTAGCACAGTCTCCTCATAGCAAGAAGGTCACAGGTTCGAGTCCTTTCTGTGTGGAGTTTGCATGTTCTCCCTGCGTTGGTGTGGGTTTCCTCCGGTTTCCTCCTCAGTCCAAACACATGCGCTATAGGGGAACTGAGTACACTAAATTGGCCAAAGTGTATGGGTATGTGTGTAAATGAGTGTGTATAGATGTTTCCCAATGCTGGGTTGTGGCTGGAAGGGCATCCGCTGCTTAAAACATATGTTGGAATAGTTGGCGGTTCATTCTGCTTTGGCGACCACTGAAATGGAGACCAAGCGGAAGGAAAATGACTGAATATTTGCCTTTGTTTAACCCTTTATTAGGCAAAGAACCATATATGGTAACTTCATTGACATGTTTATAATATGCAGATGTGGACAAAATCGTTGGTACCCTTCCACTGAAGAAATATAAACTATATATTGACTGAAATAACAGTGGTAACTGAAAATAATTTTATACACTACTGCATTCAACAAAAAGCTCATTCTTTTTAGGCGTTTTAGCTGTCCTTCTTTGCAACTTCATTTTAATTGGCTGAAAAAGTGAACATATTTTGAAAACTGTTCTACTATTCTCTCTATGTAAACTACAAAAATGTAGATTGTGAAAATGGTTATCCCACGCTTATTACATTATTACAATAATATAATATAATTATTTAATATCATAATGTTCAGTCTATTGTCATGCGTGAGTACTTAACTACAATTGTGAACTACAGTATTGTATGTCTGCAGGCGCATAGTGTTTATATACAAAATGACATCACCACCTACTGGCCTGGCATACACATTACAGCAGTTTTCTTTCTTTTTTATTTTTTGCAGGTTCATGTGAACAAGGATCATTTTTATTTATTATTATTATTTTTTAGGGGGTTTCACCTTTAATGTGATAAGCCAGTGGAGATTTACAGACATCAAAGTGTGAGGATCAGAGATAGGGGAAGGATCGGCAAAAGACCTTGAGCGGGGAATTGAGCTCTGTGCTATTTGTCAACAAACTAGCAACGTATCGTTTATAGTCATTGTGTAAATAATAAGGGTGTAAAACAGAAGTGTTTCATCATTTTTTTTTAAAGATAGCACCCCAAAGTGAAAATTTTATTATTATTTACTCACCCTCAGACCTTTGTTCATCTTCATAACACAAGTAAACATATTTGAGATGAAATCAGAGAGCACTCTCATCCTCCGTTGTCAAAATATTCCATGTGACTTCAGAGGTTCGAGTGTAATCATACGAAGCTCCAAGAACACTTTATTTGTTTGACTTTGTTTGACTCTTCTGCAACAGGTCAGGGTGTGTATTTACTATATGGACAATAAGAAATGGGGTGCCACAGTGGCTCAGTGGGTAGCATGATCGCTTCACAGCAAGAAGGCAGCTGGTTCGAGCCTCGGCTGGGTCAGTTGGCATTTCTGTGTGGAGTTTGCATGTTCTCCCTGTGTTTGCGTAGGATTCCTCCGGGTGCTCTGGTTTCCCCCACAGCCCAAAGACATGCGCTATAGCTGAATTGAATAAACTAAATTGGCTGTAGTTTATGTGTGTGAGTGCAAGAGTGTGTGGGTGTTCCCCAGTGTTGGGTTGCAGCTGGAAGGGCATCCGCTGCGTAAAACTGTTCATTCTGCTGTGGCGACCCCTGATTAATAAAGGGACTAAGCCGATTAAAAAAATGAATGAACGAATATGAATAATTAGCATTAGAGTCAGCAGCTGTGAACACACAAGTATCATATTAGTGTTCATGTAGCTTCATATGATTACAGTTGAACCACTGAAGTCATACGCAATGCTTTGACGATGTTGGGATCTCGATCTCGGGACCCTTGCTGTCTATATAGGATCAGAGAGCTCTCGGATTCAATCTAAAATATTTTTATTTGTGTTCAGAAGATGAACGAAGATCTCAGGGGTTTAGAACAACAAGAGTAATGAAGAGTATGTATGTGTGAATGTGAGAGTGTATGGGTGTTTCCCAGTACTGGGTTGTGGCTAGAAGGGCATCCGCTGCGTAAAACATATGCTGGAATAGTTGGCGGTTCAGTCCGTCATGGAGACCACTGTTAAATAAGTAACTAAGACCAAGAAAACTGAATGATTGAGTAATAAATCCCATAATTTTCCTTTTTGGGTGAACGATCCCTTTCAAAATGTGAAAATATCTTTCAATTTGGGTTAACCAGAGATTATTTAAGAAATAAAAATTGCTCATTTCCATGTTCTATGAAAATACACCATCCTGCCAGCACTGTAGAGCCTCACATGCCAACCTTTAGACCCAAACTGTTCAGCTAAAGGTTAAATGAGTGCACTATGTGGCCATGGTTTTACTATTTAATAGCAAAAACTATGCAACGAGGGGATTATCTCACTATTTGCTCACTGGAACATGGACACTGCATTGGAAACTCTGACCTGAAATTTCAGAATGGCACAAATTGAAACGCTATTTTCAGAGGCCTCTCGTTGAGGCGTTTTTTGGAAAATCTCCCCTGTGGTAAAAGCAGACCATGTTGGGAAACAGACGCGCTAAAGTTTGTTCAAATAAATGAAAGGCTGTGGAGGAAAATCTTGATGCCTTTTAACAGTAATAGGATGAGATTTGAGTACAAATTTCCATCATTAAAGAAACAAGCCCATTAATTGGGAAGCTTTGTAAATCGTTTCTTGATGGGCGTATTAATCCAGTAAGGCTTTTTCATCCTAAATTACCTTCTGCATCATATTCCATCTAATAGTGGAAAAGTCTGGCTGTATTCTGCGGTTTGCGTTTGACGAAACAACATCAGCCATGTTGGCGCACGTTGAGGCTTGGGTTACGTACGTCCAAACCACTTTGCTTCAGTCTGTTGTAGAGCAGGGTTCTGCATAAAGATAGGTTATCCGTATTGAAGTGCCCTCGCTGTGGTCTGTGGCTTTGCCAGCGTCTGTGGGCTGCCGGGCAAATCTACAGCTATCAGACCACGGGGCCCGCGGTGGTTAACTGGAGATAAACGAAGCGCTCACCACACCCCTCACTAAAATTACCACACACACAGACTCAAACGGCTGCCTGTCACCTGAGGTGATGATGCTTTGTGTAGACAGTCAAGCGAAGGCAAAACCAAAGTGTAATCCTTTTCTCCTAGGGTTTTGCCTTCAGGACGCCCTTTTTAGAATGTAATAATAGGATGTGGCTGCAATCCATTGTATTAAATGCATTAAAGCATAAATCAGTCCCTCCAGTGTTTTGCAGAGACATTTATATATTTGCGGCCTATATTTTCTCAAAACTCTTGGCATTATTTGTTTCAGTTCTTGTTTTGCTACACGGTAAAAAGATTTATGGGTAACACTTTCGAAAAACGACCCATTAGTTAATGTATTTTCTAACATTTTTGCAATGTACTGCATTATTAAAATCCAAAGTTGTGCTTGTTAACATTAGTTAATGCACAGTAAGTAAATGTGAACTACTGTTTGAGGAAACTGATTGCGGGAAATCATTTAAGTTTTGAAACCAGTATAATATACATTATTTGTGTTGATATCGTCAAAGATTTAGAGTAGCTTATAGCTTTAATCTATTTTATTAAGTCAATTCAACTTAAGTTAACTACATTTTTTTAATTATACAGAGTTTAACCTAATATTTACAATCAGTTGATGTAAGTTGAGATGACTAGAAATATTGAATTTGATTCATATAAAAAATTGAGGCAGCAAGAATTTTGTTTTGTGTGAAAATACTTTTTTCTTAACTTTTTCAATCTCATGAAAGATTGGACTTGAGTTTGAAAATTTTTTTTTAAATAAATTATAACAAAAAGTCAAGACAAATATTTTTATGATTTATTTATAGAAGTTAATTCAACTTAAGTGAACTACATTTAAGTTATGCAAAGTTTAACATAATATTTTAGTCAGTTTGATTGATGCAAGTTGAGATGACTAGAAAAGTTAATTTGATTCAACTAAAACAATTAAAGCAACCAGAATTTTTTATCACTGAAAAAATGAAAATACAGTTGAAAATACAATATGAAAATACAGTTTTTTTTGTCTCATGAAACATTGGACTTGAGTTTGAAAAAAAAAAAGACAAATTCATGGTTTGATTTATTTTAATAGGTTAATTCAACTTAAGTCAACTACATTTTCAAGTTATACAAAGTTTTTTTAATTGAATCAAATGATCTTTTCTAGCCATCTCAACTTACATCAATCAAACTGACTAAAAATATTAAGTTAAACTTTGTATAACTTAAACAATATGAAGTTGAATTAACCTATTGAAATAAATTAAAGCAACGTAAAAAGTCTGTTATCTTGACTTTTGTCATATTTAAAAAAAATTCTAACTTAAGTCCTTTCATGAGATCGAAAAATAGATTGAAAGCACACATTAATAATAATTTATGCTGCCTTCAATTTTTTTTATTGAATCAAATCATATTTTCTAGTCATTTAACTCAACTTACATCAGTAATTCATTTTCCTTGGGCTTTGTCCCTTTATTAATCAGGGATTGCCACAGCGGAATGAACCGCCTTACCGCCTTAAATTGAAGTAAATGCACTTTTCCATTTTTTTTTGATCTCATGAAATATTGAATTTGAGTTAATTTTTTTTTTCATTTATTAGAAAGTCAAGACAACAAATATTGTTGCTCTAAATGTTGCTTTAGATACATTTCAGATACATTTTTTACATTATAAAAAGTTTAACTTAATGTTTTGATTGGTGTAAGTTGATGACTAGAAAAGTTAATTTGATTCAACTCAAAGTAGAAGGAAACACGAATCTTTTTTTACACTTTTTTTCGGTCTTATTGGACTTTTGGAAACATTGGGCATGAGTTTGAAAACTGCAAGAAAAATTATGACAAAATATGAAGACATTTTTATGTTGCTTTAATTTATTAAGTCAATTCAACTTGTCAACTACATTTTTAAGTTATAAAGAGTTTAACTTAATATTTTTAGTCAGTTTGATTGACTAGAAAATGTAAATTTGTTTCATCTAAAAAATATTTATAGCAACATTTTTATAGTGTGTAAAAATACACCTTTTTCTTTCTTTTTTCGATCTCATGAAACATTGGACTCGAGTTAAAAACAAAAATACTGATAAAATCTGCTTTAAAGTTGTCTATATCAGTGTTTCTCAACCACGTTCCTGGAGGACCACCAACACTGCATGTTTTTGATGTCTCCTTTGACTGTCAAACCCATTAAAGGTCTTTCAGAGCTGTGCAGAGCTGGTGGTCTTCCAGGAACGTGGTTGAGAAACACTTGTCTATATGATGCGCTTATAAATGCATGCTACTAATCATAAATTGAGTTTTGCTGTATTTACAGTAGGACATTTACAAAATGTTTTCATGGAACTTGATCTTTACTTAAAACGCGAATGATTTTTGGCATAAATATAAAAATGATCATTTTGACCCATACAAGGATTGTTGTTGCCAAAAATATACCCATGCAAGATGGTTTTATGCTCGAGGGGTCACATATAGTTTCCATTTCACACAATACCTGCGTAATGGGAATGTCCTGCAGTGAATTATAATCTAATTTGAGCCAGGGCTGTCTTAAATCTCAAAACGTCCTCTTTTTAGATGAGAAAATGTTAAGAGCACCAGCCGATGCCAAGACTTGCATTCTTGCCACTTTGTTGCTTGGGAGTAACTGTGTTTTCCTTGGGTTTTCTGGCTCTCTTTCTCTCTCGTCGGCTTCCATTCCTCCTCAAAGTGAACAGCAGAAGTAACCGTTACAGAATACCAAGAAAAGAAGCAGAGGGGGGGAAAAAAACTAGAATGTTTTGTAATTCAAAACTGCACTTAGAGAGCCAGATTAAAACGACAGCGGAGACTCGTATATGGCAGTTTTCCTGTATCTCTCTCTCTCAAGATTAAAAAAGTGGTTACACATCACCAGCCAGCAGATGAAGTCAAGCAAGACACTTTTTGGTTTGCAGGTCCTTTCTTTCGTTTCTGCAGGTTTTATCAAGTCAAATTTAAGACTTTTTAAGACCCTTTTAAGACTTATATGAGGTTAAACACTACGATTTTTTTTCCTAATGTCCCGGTATTATCATAAGGAATCATTTAATTGTCTTTCCCTGAATATGCAATTTAATAGAGAATTTTCTGACAACTTAAATATAAAAAGTAAGGTTTTACTGAGATGTGTTGTTGGTAATTGGATGAATGTCGGCCCTATTGGGTAGGTTTTTGTGTCTTTACTTTCTGCAGGTTTCATCATGTCAAATTTAAGACTTTTAAAGACCCTTTTAAAACTTTAAACACTACAGATTTTTTGTTATGATGCTCGATAGTATCATGTGTAGTTGTCTTTCCCTGAATATGCAATTTAACTGGGAATTTTCTGACAACTTCAATTAAAAAAAATTAAGTTTTACTGAGATGTATTGTTGGTGACTGGATGAATGTCGGCCGATTGGGTAGCTCTACTTGGACAAAGGAAAATTGAGAGCTGTTTAAAATGATTTAAGACCAATAACACAATATTTCACTGAATCAAAAACTTTTTTTTGTTTGAATATTTTTATTCATTTTCAAATGGATCCATTCATAAACCTATTAACCCTCACCAAGAATAGAACAAAATAGAGCTGAACGATACTGAAAAAATCTAACATTGTGATATATATATATATAATTTTTTTTTTTATATATATTTATATATATATATATATATATATATATATATATATATATATATATATATATATATATATATATATATATATATATATATAATTACGATATGAATACAACAGATTACTCAATATCTCTATTTGGAAAGAATTTATAATGTTAGATCAGTTGGAATGATTCTGGAGTGGAAGTGCATCTCCATAAAATCTAATAAACAATCTCTAAAATTTTTGGGGTCCAGCGGCACATTTTTTCTGTTGTCTGTTATTTGCAGTGCGTTTCTGTATTTACATGTGTTGTTGAGTATTTTTATGCGCGTGTTTAGTCAGAGATTGATGAATTAATGTTTACTATTTGCGTCTCTATAAAATCTAATAAACTATCTAGAAACTTTTTGGGGTCCCCTGACATGTTTTCATTGTTGTCTGTGCTATTTGTAGTTCATTTCTCTATTTGCATTTGTTGTGAGTATTTTCATGCACATGTTTAGTCAGAGATTGATGAATTAATGTTTACTATTTGCGTCTCTAAAACAGGGGTCACCAATCTCGGTCCAGGAGGGCCGGTGTCCCTGCAGGGTTTAGCTCCAACTTGCCTCAACACAACTGCCTGGGTGTTTCAAATATAGCTAGTAAGACCTTGATTAGCTTGTTCAGGTGTGTTTGATTGGGGTTGGAGCTAAAATCTGCAGGACACCGGCCCTCCAGGAACAAGTTTGGTGACCCCTGCTATAAAATCTAATAAACTATCTATATCTAATCTTTTTGGGGTCCCCCGACACATTTCTGCTGTGGTCTGTGCTATTTCCAGTGCATTTCTGTATTCGCATGTTGTATTTTCATGCATAACAATCTGTAAATACAATCAAGAAAAAAGTACAATGTAATGTTTTATCGTTTCCAGAGTCTAACAGTATTCAAGTACAGTATCTGAATGATAAAAATAAATATATTTAAATAACATTAATTATAGATAGTCACAAATGGTAGAATTTCTTATACCTGAATGTAAGATAAAATCATTATACAATCACAGGCATCATAAACACATGCAAATGATAAATTATAATATAAGCACTACATATCCTGTGATGTGATCATTGCGAATAATCAGGTTGCGATATCGATGCAGAAACAATATATTGTGCAGCCCTAGAACAAAACATAGCTGTCAATACTTCAGTCTTGCATTATAAGTGTTTGGAGAAACATAGCAATGTTAATAATGATAATAATAATAATAATAACAACAAGCAAGCAAACAAACAAAACAAAAAGTAGGGCTGCATAATATTGGAACATTTTCATATTGCGGTATTTTTTTTCTCTTGCAATACACAGTGCTCAGTATAATTGAGTACACTATAATTTATGTATTCATTTTAGTTTATTGCAGATAAAAAAATTGTTTGTCTATTAGTAGTAAGCATGGGACAATAACCGGTTTCAAGGTATGAACGCCCAAAATATTTTGCTATACTTTTCCCATGGTAAATGTAAGAATTTTTTTTTTTTCTTCGTTTTTTTAAGACAACAGTATCTTCAGCAGAAACAATATCCAAAGATGCCATTTTAAATAGTAAAGAAATCTGTGTTTTTTAAACTGGGGACAGCAGAAGTCAATGATTCAATTGAATTATTCAGTCTGACGTGTTTACTGCTGCAAAATATTGAAAATGTTTCTCAAAATAAATGATGTTGTCTTCAAAGGGGAAAAAAGGTTTTGTTTTATACCCAGACATTTAAAAAGCACATATTGTAGAGCAGTAATCTCAATATCCTGAAACTGGGATATTTTTAATCCAAGGTTATCATACCATCAGAATCTTATACCGGCCCATGCCTAATTAGTAGATCATCATTATAATTATTGTTTATGTAAATCCATTCAACTTTCCACTGTTTAAGAAAAACCAGCACTCGTCTTTAGTAAGCGTTATTATTGTATTTGCAACGTTTTCATCATGCTCTCTGAATTAAGGGAAAATAAGGCTTAGAGTTTCAGTATTTTAAACAACGATTTGCTTGCAAAATATGTCCTGTGAAAAAATTATAAAAGCAAAAGTGATGATTATTCAAAAAATGGTCAATTATGTCAAATAATTGTGAAAATAATAATTCAATCTGTAACTGAATGTGAAAGAGGTCGTTTATTGTAAAAAAAAGGCAATACTTTTTTAGTTTATTGCAAGATTGTTAACAGAGTAGTATCATTTTAGAAAATATGTGCACAATTAAGGAAACCAATATTGTAATCATTATTTTAATAGTAATGTTTTCATTATATTGTCTGATTTATATTGAACTCAAAGGCCAGAAGTGTCTCTTTATTTTTCTTTACCGTTAGTTAAGTTGTTTAATAAGATCAATACAATTGTTGAAATTAAAAAGAAAATAATGTGTAAACAAAAGCTTTTATTGCTTTCTACTTTAAGGAAGATGCTATAAAGGCATCACGTTTTTAAAGTGTGTTATTAATTATGCAGTTTGGTCTCTTAATATTACATTTTAAATACAATTTTTTGGATCTACATAATTATTTATTGTACTATAACCATTAACTTATTTTTTTGAGGTGATATCCTTCAGTTCTCATATGGTATAAACAGAATTGAATGATTCAGCTGTAATATATTAGCATTATTTAATATAATGACACGATGACTGTGTATAATGGAAACCCCTAAAGCTTGTAACACCGTCACTGTTTTTACAGTAAAGTCATAGCAACTACTGCTGCCATAATTCAGCGCGGTGTAGTGAAAATTCCTCGCATGTGAGCACAGCTAAAGTTTGCAGTGACCCCTTTGTATAAAACCGCCTCACAGTCCGCTGCAGGTCGGGTTTCTGCACGGAGAGTTTATTACAGCTGCTGTCTTGTCTTCTGCCAGGTATTAAAACAGCGTGGTTCAGCCTGTGCTGCACTGCGGTCATATTAAGAGGAGCTGCGGTGAACAGAGACTCTCATTAACTTTTAGCGGGATTTCAGTGATGCTGAACCCGCGTCGCTCGCACTTTCTACCGCGCTGTGCAAACGCAATTACCGGGGAGTCCGGTTCTCTCCAAACTCGACCTGGAACGCATTATTCAATCGTTAAAACCCGAGTTTACTGTTGGCTCTAATTGTCCTGTGTGAAAAAAAGAGCCAACGGGGAAGATTTCTCAGTGAAGTTGCAATGTTTTCAGCTCCGTTGCAGTAAACGCAAGTCGTGCATTTAACAGAATTGGATTATAAGGTGATAAATGCACCTTTTGAGGATCAAAACTGTGCTTGAATTGTCTTTTCGGTGGTTGTTTGAAATCGCAGATTTATGTGTTCATAGTATAGGTGCCATAATTATGGGTAAACCCTTTGTAAGGCGTAAAAATACATAAGTTAAAAAGCGACACAATAATAACTGCTATTCTGACAATATTTTCGATGAGTATATGAATCAGTTTGGTATAATAACGCAAGCTATAATAAATAATGATCCTTGAATTATCCGTTATAATGCACTATATGTCTTATTATTATCATTGAGGTGCTTTTTGTTGAAGATGCCTATTAATTTTGGTTATTATTATTATTATTATTATTATTATATTGTCATTTGGTATGAAATATATTTGTCAAATGCATTAGCCTAAAATATACGTCTATTTGATTTATTCTGCTGATTAAATTGTTTTATAATAATTGTTATTATTATGAATTGAAATACACCTAATTAAGGTATCGTTTGAATCATCAAATGTAAAATCAGAAATTATTATATGTGAGAAATTACTCGTTTTGCTAAACTAAATTAAAACTTATTAGAATTTAGGTTATAGCTGCACTGGGCAATACAAGCGGAATTGATCTGAATATTATATGAGAGTAAAGAAAATCATAAGATCTATTTTGTAATTCGATATTTAATTTTAGTTTCGTTAAATTTATGTTTAAATAAAACGACTGTATAAAATGTAAGCCATATCCGCAGCTTTTCTGCTCGTTAAAACGTTAAATAAATAGCATTAATTGCTAGGGTTAAATATCGAAATCAACGTTGGTCAAAAACAAAGCACAAAACAAAATAATACGTTTTTTTATCGTTTTTATTGGAACTTCATTCTTAGTGCTAAATTAATGCATCTTTTTCCTTTTCACAAAAGGAGAGCTGTTGTAAGATAAACTTAGAAAACCGTAAAGTTTAATTATACGTTTAAATTGAATCATTTCTTTTAAAAAGAAAATATACCAACGATGGGGTATATCTTTATATTTATTTCTATATAGGGCTAATATTTTTTTTTACCAGTAATGTTATTTGTTTATTCATTATAACAAGAACAAATTATAATAAATGATTTTTTTTCTAGTTGATCATTATTTAACATCGTTGTAATTATACATTTATTTTTATTCTTATTTAGTTTTCCTCATATTTTTGATAAAGACTACACCTAATAATATTAATAATAATAATAATAATAGACTAAGATAATTGTCTTCGAAAATTCTAAATCTGCATCATTCATTAAATTATTTGTAATAAACTTTGAAAAGCGTGCTTCTTATAATAATAATTATAAGCTATATTAAGAATAACTCTAAATACAATCTCAAATAGACTCTGAGTTTATTATTTAATTTGTGAGTAAAGATGTGTGGTAGGCCTACATATATATATATATATATATATATATATATATATATATATATATATATATATATATATATATATATATATATATATATATATATATATATATATATATATATATGCGTATTTATTAGATAATTAATGAATAAAACTAATTAGAAATCCACAGTTTTATATATTATACATATTTTGTAAACTAAAGAAGAACTGCACCATGTGGCTCATATCATTCCCGTGCATGTTTCCCTTAAGAAATCTGGCTGAGGAAACATCAGAACAGAAGACTTTTCCTGGAAAATGTGGGTTGTGAAATTAATCTTCTGAATAAACTATCTGGTCTCAGATCTTATGTAAGTTATTTAAATCACCATTTATGTCCTGCATACACGAGTGTTGATCAGCACAAATCAAAGAAAATTGAAGGCTATCACATTTATAAACGGACGACTTTGCACCATCGGGACTGAAGTTATAAAACCCTAAGTATAAACATGCTGAATGTATGCAATTCCATGTTAATTCAAATAAATAAGTGATGCTGCACCTGTTGGACGGTTTCCCATCGGAAGGTTATGATGATGCACTTTCTTGTATTATTAATGGGCTGTTGGTGCTTGTTTGTGGCTTTTTAGAAGTAACACAATCTGAAGGATGGCACGAGACACCGGTACTCAGCGGGACACCGGCTGTACGGGATACCTCATGGCACTGCCTATTCACGTGTAGTACTAGCAATGCTAGTAGCAAGAACTGAAACTGTCTCAAGTTGACTACTATTTAGAATTGAAAAGATGCAAAAACCACGAAATGCCATTTAATATTTTCTTCTAAAATGAGTTTTTTTTCTCAGAATCCTGTGTAGTGATTTTACTTTTAGGGTGGCAAATAAGTTCTTTCAATTGCTTTTGAAGTGAAATAACTGAACATAAACAAAGGAGGTTGAAAGAAATGCTCATTTTAGGAGAAAATTTCAGACGGCGTTTAGAAGTTTTTGCATCTGAGCTCTTCATTTGTACGCTGTAAAAATATATGATCAATTAGTACTGACAGCATATGTTTTAGGTCTTTGTAACTTATTAAACTAAGTTAATCGTGTTCTAACTTAATTTTATAAGTTACGCAAGTTGTTTAAAGTCAGTTTAGCATAATATAAATTCAATGGTTAATTTGATTCTGCTTAAAATTTTCAGGCAACCAGGATTTTTTACAGTGTATTTTTTAACATTTTACCCGCCAAATTCGAAATATTTCCTGATAGAATTATACGTCACTCATTCCAAACAACGTTCTAATTTTCGAAAAAGTTCTTAGAACTATTTCATACTAAATGAAACCTTTTCTAACGATCACATTTAGATGGTAACCATCAACAGCTGATGGATATTTACATATAGCTGACATAATAGCCTACATTCTCATTATTTTTGACGCTGTCATACATAAATCGCAAAAATCGTGTTTTGTTTAAGCGTCTTATAATAAATAATCGAGTTAAACAACTGCGCTAGGGGCGCCAAAAGACAATTTGGACCGCGCGAACAGAACTTCAGCAAATTGCGCCCAGAAATTATAAACAGAAACTCTTCCTAAAATGACCCCCCCCCCCCCCCCCCCCCCCCCCCCCCGAATCTCACTGAACAATCAATGCGCCGGTCACCATACAGCAGGCGAGCTCAAACTCTTGGTTATTTCTGTGCGTTCGCACTTTTGCTCCTTCTCTATTTGAGTAGTGTTTTTCCACCCCGTGTGTGTGTGTGTGTGTGTACAGTCTGTCTTGGTGTTCAGTAATCCGCGCCGTCCATGATTTTCCCACAGCCCTTACTAATGCCCCAAAGCTGCAGCTGCCACACCGGCCGGCCTCGGAGCGCCACACGCTGCCAGTTGCTACATTGATCAATAATTTACCAGTTCGACGCCTCCCCGACCCGCTTACCCCGGGTCGACCGAGGCGATAAGCGATATTTACTCACGCGGAGGGGACGTTTACTCATCCCGTGCCTTTTAAACACAGCGTCAGTATAAGCTTTTAGCCAACAAGCAAGATCCCTTCGGTGCGTCTGCGGATTAGACTGTCGCAATGTGCACTGCCCGTGTTAGTGACTGACTGACTGCGACGGCATTTGAGGACGCCTCTCGCTTTCATCTGTCCGGTAACAGCGGGGGTCCCGTTATGGTGCGGACAGTCGGAGGATCGAAAGAGGGAGATGCAGTCAACATGAACAGGAACTGACTTGAGGACATAAAGACGAAGAAAATAACTCACTGTCGCGCAGAACGTCTTCAGGCGAGCAGTACACCGGAGAATTTCTACTGAGCTCGCGAATTTCCCCGGTCGGCGCTGACAGCGGGGCTCCGTCGCTCAGTCGATGACAGCGGGAGAAACACTGTTTTGTGGACGGAACAGTTCGGGTTATACGAGCAGTGGCCGCGGACGTCGATAATCCATCGTTGCGGAGAAAGCTTTACTCGTTTCTTTTTAGTTTTATGTTTTTTATTCAGACGGAGCAAACTCTGGGAAACAGCCCGACTTGTTGAGTTCTTTTTTCGCTTCCGGTATCACCGAAGAAACCGACTGGTGCGCCCGCTCCCTCTCCTCTTTTTTTTGGACGCTGAAGGTTTTAAAGAAAAATGGGTCTTTGAGGAGAGCTGGCAAATTCCCCTGAACTACAATGGTACGTGCTATGAGAATCAATATCTTTCCCACTGTTTTCAGAAATCTTCGCCAACACATTTCAGATGTCTAAGGAGAGCTGTTTAGAAATAAAAAGCACAACTCATCGCTGAGGGATGAAAGTATAGCCTAATTTTCCAATCTTAGCAGCGAATATCAATAAAGCAGATCATATCTGTTATAAAATGTCTGTAGCTATATATATAGAGAGGGCTGTAAAGCATTAATAACACTAAATTTTGTATAGCAACTGTAAAAACCAGTTGCTTCAAAAAGTAAATCCATTGCCTTAAGAGGGAAGTTGATTTTGCTTAAAAATGTAAAGTATTTCTGTTGCAACTTAGAACTATTAAGTTCATGCAACTACATTTTTATAAATATACACATAGTTCATTTACCTAATCATTTTAAGGCAGTGCTTACTCTATTTTTTAAAAGTAAATTGAAGTTAACCATTGCTTTTTAGAGTGTTGTTGTTATTATTATTATCATTATTAAAATTATTATTTATTTATTTTATTACAACTACTACTACACTGTAGAGAAAAATCCTGGTTGCCTTTAATTTTTAAGCTCAATCAAATTAACCCTCCATTGAACTTATATTATGTCAAACTGACTTAAAGCAGCTTGTGTACCTTACAAAATTAAGTTAGAACATGAATAACTTAGTTTAATAAGTTACAATGACCTAAAAACATGCTGTCAGGACTAATTGATCATATAATTGTTTTACAGTGTAAAAATATCTATAAATAAAAAAACGAGTAATATGCTAAGATGAGCATAGGTTATCTTTTAGTCTTTTAATGCTTGTGTTAATGCAGCAGGTCCTTTTTTAAAGCTATTTGTTGTACCGCTAGATTTAGAGGATATTAAAGCTGTACTTGAATATTAATCCTTATCGACAAGGCATCATCTCTCCAAATCAGCATCTAAACTGAAGCAATCAGCAAATCAGACGTATAAATGGCAACATTTAGGCACACATCATGTAGCATTACCAGATCTGCCTTATTTTGACTTAAATACTTTTAAAATAAGTTTATTTATTTTTTGGCAATAAAAGATTGCAAGCCGAATAGACTATTTATATCTATTTAACTTTTAAAATTCAGGTCATTTCTGCCTTATTGACTTTTAAAGCTTTTTACAATGAGTTTATTTATTATTGGCGTTGAAAGTTAGCAAGATGAATAGATTTATTTTATGTTCAGGGTTTTCTCACTGGATTTTTTTTATTAAGGGGTTTAGCGTGTAGATCAGTCTTATAATATACAACTATTATTTCATCTTTAAAAAAATAAAGGTTGTGAATTTAATATGCCAGAATGAAACTGTTGATGTTAAACATCAATATACTGTAATGAAAACTCCATCACATATTTTCATGCAGAAAAGAGTGATATTTTAAACCACAGCGTAATAAAATCCTGGTTGCCCTTAAATCTTTAAGATGAATCAAATTAACCTTATGAGTTAATTGAACTTATATTACGTTAAAACATTATATTACTGTCTTATATTACTGTCTTAAAGCAGCTTGTGTAGCTTACAAAATTAAGTTAGAACATGAATAACTTAGTTTAAGTTACAATGACTTCAAAACATGCTGTCTGGACTAATTGATCATATATTTTTTTGCAGTGCACAAATGAAGAGCTCAGATGCAAAACCTCTAAATGCCGTCCGAAATTTTCTCCTAAAATGAGCATTTCTTTCAACCTCCTGTGTTTATGTTCAGTTATTTCACTTAAAAGCCAAATGATAAGAACTTATCTGCCACTATAAAAAGTAAAATCACTGAGCCTACACACAGGAGTCTGAGAAAAAAAAGCTAATTTTAAAAGAAAATGACAAAATATCAGAGGTTTTTGCATCTCTTCAGCTCTAAATAGTAGTCACCTTGGAAGATATGGATAATGACCTAAAAACATATGCTGTCAGCACTAATTGATCATATCATTTTTACTGTGCATGATGGTTTTCTTGAGAACCCCAAACAACACATAATATATGCAAGAGAAATTCTTTAGATCGTTTTCTTTAAATCTGTCTAATTATCATACAGAGTGTGTGAAAGAAATGTTGAGTTTCGAGCATTGAGCAACTTAATTTCCAGTTATTTGTTAGTTGAGCACTTATCCGCTCTAGTAATTGTGTCTGAACAAATATTTGCACAGCAAGCACATCAGGCAGTGTGTTTAGAAAGGGAATTTTGTGCTTTAAGTCAGACCTTAAATGTGAGATTGACAGGCCTTTGCAGGCTGTAAGGGGCTGGATCTGAATATGAAACGCCACATTTGCCTGCAGCAAGCATTTTTTCATCATGACAAATCTTTTCAAAGCCATGAACATCCTCTTCAGCCAAGCACACCTGTGCGATCGACGCAATAAAAGAAAATGCAAAGCCGTTCCTCCCCGTCAACGAGGTCAGGCACTCAAGACAGATTAAAGTGTCTGGACGGCGGGAAACTTGCTCAAATTAAGCAAAAAAAGAGCTCCCAGACTTAGTTATGGAGGCTGTGAATTCCAGAAACGTCTTTTCTAGATTGACTGGTTGTCAGCATGCCAGGGTTGCCATGGATGCAGTGCCCTGCAGTGATTGGTGGACTGCTGCATGAACTTGTTTCTGGGTGTAAACTTCTCATGGGAGGACGTTTTGTGTTTGTGGCATCTGTGTTGGCACATGAGATGCCATAATGCAAAGCCACCTACATGCACGTTTATTCAACCCATTCAACAGTAGTGTAAAGTAACAAATGACAAGTACTCCGATTACTGTAATTGAGTAGTTTTTCTCAGCAATTGTAATTTACTAAGTAGTTTAAAAAATGTGTACTTTGCCTTGAGTACATGCTGTACCGGTACTTTTATTCCACTATTTTCCTTCAATCTGCAGTCACTACTTTTTGTTCTTGATTATGGTGGTTGGCTAAAGTAGAAAAATCCGTCCTGTGATTGCTGTCCAATTAAATCGCACATAGAGAGTAAATCGCATGATACTGAACAATCTCAAGACATTTATAAATGCAGCAAACCTAACGAAAGCATTAAAAATGTCCAAGAAGATGTCCAAAATCTTTACACGCAATGACCCGGAGACAGTTTATATTCTGCATGTCACTGATGAAAAAATGAAGGATGTCGACTGTATGAAGACTGAAATCATCAAACAGCCTTAAACAATCACTAAATGGAACGAATGAAGAATGGAAGAAAGGGTCGAATGAAGGAAGGACCAAATGAATGAAGGAAAGTTTCAGGGAAGGACTGAAACAAGGACGGAAGGAACGAATGAATGAATGAATGAACAAAGGACCTAATAAAGGAAGGCACAAAATATAAACGAACTAACGAATGAAGGATCAATCAAATGAAGGAAGGATTCAATGAAGGACTGAATAAACTAAGCAAGGAATGAATGAACGAATGAATGAATGAACAAAGAACCTGATGAAGAAATAAGTAAAATACGAACAAATGAATGAAGGAAGGATTCAAGAAAGGACTGAACAAATTAAGGAAGGAAGGAAGGAACGAATGAATGAGCGAATGAATGAAGGGAGGAACGAAGGAAGGACCAAATGAACGTAGGAAGGATTCAAGGAAGGACTGAACAAACTAAGGAAGGAAGGAACAAACGAATTAATGAACAAAAAACCTAATGAAGAAAGGAACAAAATATGAAAAAATAAACAAGTGAATGAGCAAACGAATGAAGGGAGGAACAAAGGACCAAATGAATGAAGGAAGGATTCAAGGAAGGACTGAACAAACTAAAGAAGGAAGAAATGAACAAATGAACGAACGAATGAATAAACAAAGGACCTAATGAAGGAAGGAACAAAATATGAACAAGTGAATGAATGAGTTGAAGGAATGAAATGAGAAACGAAGGAAGGACCAAATGAATGAAGGAAGGATTCAAGGAAGGACTGAACAGACTAAGGAAGGAAGGAACGAACAAATGAATGAATGAATGAATGAAGAAAGAACTTAATAAAGGAAGGAACAATATATGAACAAACGACTGAATGAGCGAATGAAGGAAGGACCAAATGAATAAAGGATTCAAGGAAGGAACAAACAAATTAATGAACAAAGAACCTAATGAAGGAAGGAACAAAATATGAACGAACGAACGAATGAAGAGAGGAACGAAGGAAGGACCAAGTGAATGCAGGATTCAAGGAAGGACTGAACAAATGAACCAATGAATGAATGAACAAAGGACCTAATAAAGGAAGGAACTAAATATGAACGAACAAACAAATGAGCGAACAAATAAAGGTAGGAATGAAGGAAGGAACAAATGAATGAAGGAAGGACCAAACAAACGAATGAATGAAGGAAGGACCGAACAAACACGATGGAAGGAAGGAACGAATGAATATAGGAAGATCACTAAATGCACTACAGAATGTTACGTTTACACATCCCTGCACAAACTGCATGTAAACGCATCAGCTTTTCACAGTGTGATACTAATTTTTACTCATACTTTGAGTAATATTTACAACAGATACTTTAACTCTACTTGCACTACATTTTGGGCAAGTAGCGGTTCTTTGACTTGAGTATGATTTTCAGTACTCTTTACACCACTGCCATTCAACATGCTCAAACTCCTAGATACACCTGGAGCACTCCTGAACACCAATCAGGGAAAGTCTAGATCAGAGGTGCCGGGTGCAAACTGGGTTTGGCAGGGGCCAGAAAAACTCATGTCAAAACCCCAAACAGAGCTTTAATAATTAGCAGGCTGTCTTTCATTCCAGATTCTCTCCGTCGGTCTGTCTCTCCGCTTCTCCTTCTGCTATTGCCTCTGAGATGCTGGTGTGAAAAATCACATTTTTCCAACAGTTCTCCCCGAGGTGCTACTGGCAGACACACAGAGAAAGGACGCTTCATCCTTTTTATATAGCACTCCTTCTCTCTTTTTTTCCCTCCATCTCTCCATCTCTCTCTCTTTGATGCGGTTGCCATAGAGGACAGGTTTATAAGCAGGCTGATTTGGCTCAGAGTCGGTGGCTAGTAAATCATAATAATGATAAAAAACAATGGTGCTAATAGTAATTGCTGTGTCGTTTGGAGACAAACACACACACACACACACACACACACACACACACAAAAAACAAAGAATAACGAGTGAAAATCAGTGAGACCTGTGCTGATTGTTCTCAAGCCAGCTGGTTTTTCAGTGTGTGGAGGACAGCCAGGTGTGTATGTGTGTGTTTATGAGTGGGAATATTCTGTGTAAAGTTAGCCGGTACATATGTTACACTGTGTTTGAGTGAATGGATAACGGCATTGATGTGGATATGAGATATATTATGTGTGTCTTTTGGAGCTGTGTGAAAGAGCTGAGTGTTTTTCTGTAAGCAAACGCTAGATGAGGTATTACTATTGCTCATATTTTAGGGGTGATTCAAATCCCTTAAGCTTTCAACTTTGGTATGTATTTTCCGGCGTGTTGGGGGATAATAGATGTGCTGTTAGGTTTGAAGAGGCCACTTAATCTAAAGAGTTGCATAGAAAAAAGTGCCTGAGACATATTTACTGTACACTGAAAAAATGATATCTGCAAAATTCTAGCTAACAATTTATCTGTGTTAAATTTAAACAAACAAGTTTAGTAATGTTCAACTTAATTTTTTTGTTTAAATTGAGCCACAAATAAATAGTTTACAACCACTTAAAAGAATCCAAGGAATCATCTTTGAATCATTTTCAATTAGAGTAGTTTAAAAAAAATGGAGTATATGCACATGGACTTTTGATTTCAGCCAGCCAGCTTCATCGCTTCCGGTGAACTGTCTTTCCATTATAATATTGCCATGTTTAAGGTCTAATTTCTTTAAAATTCAGTGATCTTCACCGCCTGATAGATATACGATATAAAGTAGGTCTCAGATCAGACAAGAAGCACTGCATTAAATTCCATTCCCCCCCGCCATGTCTTTAAAGTATGAGTTTATTTTACTCCAGTATTTATAATGGAGTTTCTGCACTCGCCTGCTGATCCTTTTGCTGTCTTTCATCTTATTTTACGCTTGAACAACAAAATAAGTGCTCAAGTCTATTTAACTGAATGTATTTTAATGACATTACAACATCGATGCTGTAAAAGGAAGCTTATGAAATTTGAAAATAGTCTTATTAACCTTTCATCGGAGGTTTATCATTGGCTGAAAAACACTAGCTGTGCATAGAGCCCATTAAACCTTGAAGTGAAAAGTTTGTTGAAGTTGTAATATTCAATTCTTTATTCTGTTGATATCATTACAGCAGCTTAATATTGTCATTTAAACTTCATTTAATAAAAAAACAAGCTCTAATAACTAAATTATCTTGATTACTTAGAAAATTGGCCTGTGGATTATGTTCAATTATGATCAAATTTGTTGGATTAGCTTGTTGATTTTTCGATGAATCAACTTAATTACAATTTATAAATGTATTATATTTTGTTCTGTAACTGATTGTAGTTTATTTTTTATTTGGGTTGACTGGAACAGCTTGGTAGGCGGCATGGTGGCTCAGCGGTTGGCACTGTTGCCTCACAGCAAGAAGGTCGCTGGTTCGAGTCAGTTCAGTTCAGTTTTGATTCAGTTGGCATTTGGCAGTTTGCATGTTCTCCCTGTGTGTGCGTGGGTTTCCTCTGGGTGCTCCGGTTTCCCCCACAGTCCAAAGACATGCGCTATAGGGGAATTGAATAAACTAAATTTGCTGTAGTGTATGAGTGTGTGTGTGTGTGTGTGTTTCCCAGTACTGGGTTGCGGTTGGAAGGGCATCTGCTGCGTAAAACATATTCTGGAGTAGTTGTCAGTTCATTCCGCTGTGGTAACCTCTGAAATAGATACTAAGCCAAAGAAAAATGAATGAATGAATGAATATAACAGCTTGCATCAATCAAGACTGAGCCAAAGGAAAGCGAGTGAGCGACAATAAAATTGCCTTAACTCAGAAAATTAGCCATTTGATCTAGTAAGTGGGAACAACTCTATCATTTTGAGTACTCGACATCAAATTTGTTTGTTCTATAAATGCGTATAAGTTCCTGTAAGGTATTGTGTATTTTTTTTGGTTTATTTGTTTTCTCATTGGAGCTTCTTGTAACAGTTCATCTAAATATTAACATTTGGTTGTTATTTTTATTCACTCTCATGTTGTTTTAAACTTGTTAGACATATTTTATATACAAAGAGGCAGTGTTGGGGAAAGTTACTTTAGAAAGTAATGCATTACAATATTGAGTGACTCCCCAAAAAAGTAACTGTTTCATTACTTCGTTACTTTTTATAGTATGTACGGCGTTATGTTTAATCCGAGTTACTTTTGAGTTCCTTTTTCATTCATGCCTGAGGCTTTATCTCTTTCAGAACATGCAGGGTGTTTATCTTTTTTTAGATAGAGGAGCTCTGCATTTACCCACACACTGTGTAACCTACACTTTCATTTACCTTTCAAAAAAACTCATTTTGAATAATGTTACCCTTCTAAAAACTTCCTGACGATATACATGTCGTATATACAGATTAATGAATGTTAAAAGCAATGTATTTGCTCAAATATTATTACTTATTACTATTAATTACTATTATTACTAATTTTATAAAGTAATCCGTTACTTTACTCGTTACTTAAAAAAATTATATTATTACATAACTCGCATTACTTGTAATGCGTGATCCCCAACACTACTAGTTACTTTTATGTAATGTAATGCGTTACGCTACTTTTGCGTCAGCAAATTTTGATTTAGTTTTAGCCTTAGTCTTTTGACTAAAATTCCATTATAGTTTGTCATATTTTCGTCTTCCGAATCATTTTAGTTTAGTTTTAGTCAACTAAATTTCATAAGATTGTAGTCGGCTGAATCGACTCTACTCTTATGTTGATGTAATCGCATCCAGTGTCTACTGTGGATCAGTTCATTTTCAAATGTGTGTGTGTGTGTGCGTCATGCATCACACACCAAGATTAATTTTGATTGGATATTTTTCCAAAAACGGTCCCCCAATCACATTCTCGTCTCATTTTTATTAGTCTACAAAAATGTCAGTATATTTTTATTATTACTGTAGCCATCATCACTTAATTTTTATTTAGCTTTCATCAGTAGAAACTTGTTCATCACAAAATAAATGTTGTCATTGAAATTAACACTGCCACGGTGAGCTAATCTTCTCATTGAGAGTGGGATTCAACGTGATTACACTCATTTTAATTCAGCAAACTATTTTTTAAAGCATATTGATTAATCTAAAAAGTAACTCGACTTACATTTTTAAAAATAAGTCAAATATTATTACTTAATTTTATGAAGTAATGCGTTACTTCACTCGTTACTTAGAAAGTAATATTATTACATAACTCATGTTACTTGTAATGCGTTACCCCAACACTGCGAAGAGGACATTACAGTGTAGGACAGTGGGGTTCAATTTTTGTTTGAGCCCAAATTGAGCCCAGACAATCACCAGTGTTGAGGAAAATTACTTTAGAAAGTAATGCATTACAATATTGAGTTACTCCCCAAAAAAGTAACTAGTTGCGTTACGTAGTTACTTTTTATGAAATGTAATGCATTTTGTTACTGCCTGAGGCTTTATCTCTTTCAGAACTTGGGTGTTTTTCCTTTTTTAGATAGAGAAGCTCTGCATTTAACGACACACTGTATAACTTACACCTTCATTTACCTTTCAAAAAAACTCATTAAAAAAATTTGAATAATGTAACCCTTCTGAGAACTTCCTGACGCTATACATGCCGTATATACAGATTAATGGACGTTGAAAGCAATGTGTTTGCTCAAATATTATTAAGTAATGCGTTACTTTACTCGTTACTTAAAAATATATTATTACGTAAATCGCATTACTTGTAATGCCTTACCCCCAACACTGCAAAGAAGACATTACAGTGTAAGACAATGGGGTCCAATTTTTGTTTGGAAAAACATGAGATGACCAAATTGATATTTTTGGGTTTTTAAATGATGGTCGAGCCTTTAAATAACCACTCAGAACACCTTAAAAAGTGTATAGCATCACATCAACCAACATTAGCACAGACAATCACCTGAAAGTGTACAGTTTACAGGTAAAACCTATTTACAGGCTATTTTTTAAACAACATCAACTTGACCAATGGCATGAGATCAGGGGTGGGGCTAACAGATCCAAACAATAGCCAGTGTGGGTTTAAAAGTAGTTGAAACACTCATTAATTCTGCAGTTCTGTTTGGCACTGAAATTACACTCTTCACTCCAAACCACAAAAGTGTGTGTGTGTGTGTGTGTGTGTGTGTGTGTGTGTGTGTGTGTGTGTGAGAGAGAAACTTCTGATTTCAGGAATTTAACCACTTACGCATGCCACTAAACCACAAACGTATTGCCATATGCCTCAACCCATATACACATCTCTCTCTCTCTCTCGCTCTCTCCCCCGTTAGGACCTATGGAGGAAGCCCCTCATTTGATTCCCTTATTCCCACCAATTAAACATTTTAAACAAAGAGTGCTATTTATCGGTGAGAGCGCGGAAACTTGTCGTAATTAACACATTTACATACATCTCCATTGACTCCAATTAGGTCAGAGGCTCCCAGAGCCGCTTTGAAATGTCCCTCTTTTCTCTGTGCGCTTCGCCTCTAAAATGTTAATTAAGAAGAGGCTTGAGATTCTGGCTGAGGGCTGGCCATATGGACCCTGCATATGCTCCATATGCATACAGCCCATATATAATTAATAGCTCGCTGCAGAAAAAATAGGAGCTTTTTTGGAGGCCGGGGTTCCTCCTCTCGAAAATAAGGATAATAGCGAAAGTCTGAGTTCCTCCAGGCGCCAACCTAGACTTCTGCTCTCCATCTGTGGACAAGACAAATGAACGGATGATCTCAGCGCCGCGAAACATGCTCAACTAGAGTTTGTTCAGCTGCTTTGTGAGGCCTGCTCTCGCTGACGGCTTTAATTTGCGGGTTTATCTTAAGAGCTGAGAATCGAGTCAGTTCAATTAAGAGAAATCGAGTGAGCCGCTGGGAAGGGTTTTTTAATGTTCTGCTTGGAGATTTCATTGATTTCCTGGAATTTGAGAGTCATCAATACTCTGAAACTAAACAAACGTGAACACTTGAGTCAATCGATACCTCAAATCCACATAGGGAGAACGCTTATATCAAACCTTACAGTTATCAGCAAACTATTTTGTGTTTAATAGACGTCTAATAGACATCTAAACGTAGCTTGGCTAAAACAAGGCTAAACTTGGGCTGTCAGTGAAAATCTGATAGAGATCTATAAATAACTAGACTAGTCGTCAAATAGACAGATTAGACAGACTTTATATGTGCAGTCATTCATTTCTGTTTTAGTAGTCTAGATTTGGCCGATTCTTAGACGTCTTTTAGATTTTCACTGACAGCCTAAATTTAGCCTAGTTTTAGCCAAGACGACGATGTTTAGACATCTATTAGACATCTATTAGAAACAAAAAATGCTTGTTGGGTGTACAGTCAAAGGTTGGACCTTTCAGTCAGTTTTTGCTGGAGATATTGACAATTTTATTTATGTAGCACAATTTTTGGCATCTTTCGATGAGCAATGTGCTTTCAAACAAATGAACAGAAAGAGAATTAGACGATAATAAACAAGTTAGGAAACAGTCACACACTGCTTTTGAAAACAAAAAGGACTCAAAGTTATGGATGGAGAGAGATTGTCTCATTTACAGTGGAACATTGTAAAATTTCAGTTGTTACAGTCATTTTGCAGTCGCTTTTTTCCAAAGTGACTTAAAATTGAGGAGGCATTCAGCGATGCAACAAGAGGCAATACACACAAGAAGCGCTAATTATACAAACTAACTCATTTGTGCTCAGAGAATTGAGTGCAGCATTTATGTCACTTGTTATGGTTACTTTACTGGATCATGCAAGTCATTGCCTTCATTCGTTTTCGTTCGGCTTAGTCTCTTATTTACCACAGCGGAATGAACCGCCAACTATTCCGCCATATGTTTTACACAGTGGAGGCCCTTCCAGCCGCAAGCCATCATTACCAATATATTAAAAGTATTCCTTCCCTAAATTAAGTCACATTTACTTAGACCATTTGAGCTTTTGTTGACTAAATATCAATATCCTCAATATTGAGCAATTTTTTGGCTCAGTCCATTTATTCATCAGGGGTCACCACAGCGGAATGAACTTCTCCATATTTATACCCTTTCTCACACTCTTAGATCAGCCAACTCTTTCTCCCTGGTCTCGATTAAGCACAATGGGAGCCAGATCTTTTAGCTCTACGGCTCCTCGGCTATGGAACTCGCTTCCCCTGGACCTAAGGAGCAGTGATAGTCTTTTAAATCACGTCTTAAGACCCATCTTTTTAAGCATGCTTTTCTATGACTATCCTTTACCATGGTATTTTATACTTACAATGTGTTTGTACTTCAACTCCTTTCACGCATTTAAAATTTAGTGTTTTATTTTTATTAACTGTTTTATTTAATTTTTTGGTGTGTTTGTTGATGCTTGTTATGAGGCGACCTTGGATGTCCAGAAAGGCGCCATTTATGAATAAAACTAATTATTATTATTATTATTACTTACTGCACTGTAAAAAATTCTGGGTTCCACACAATTCCTTCATGTTGTCCCAACACAAATTGAACAAATGTAAACGGATTGAACATAAAACAATTAAGCTGTCCCAAAAACATCTCAATAATTGTGTTTCAGCTCATTTAAAATAAGTAGTCTGGGGGCGCACAATAACAGACAATAACACTTAGGTTTTTTTTACATTTGTTTTATTTTTACAGTGTGACACAAAGCATGCTGGCATCTTGAAAGGTTAGATTAACACATTCAGTTTAAGTTCTGCGTAATACAGTTTTCAAAACTTTCCAAGTTCATTCTATTAAATACAATAAACATTCATTAAAATTTGAGTCAAAGGAATTCCTATCATTTAGTTAACTGCTCGATTCTAAGGCATTCCAAGGGCCACAATACAGAGAGCACCGTCTCCCCTACAGTATATTTAATACACAATAGATTCTTTTTGTGTTTGGGAGTTCAAGATTTAGTCATTGTGTATTTTTGTCATGTGATTCCCCATGTGTTGTGTTCCATGTGCCTTCTGTTTACGTCATGTGATCCCTTTGTTCAGTTTTCCCGCCATTCGTTAGTTTCAGTAGTTCCACCTGTGTCACACCCCTGTTTGTAATCTGTTTAATCATGTCTTGTGTATTTGTACCCTTGAGTTCAGTTTTTTCCTTTGTCTGGTATTGTATCGTCACATCTCCATGTCCTACCTGTGTTTGATGTTCCAGTTCCTGTTGTAAGTGCTTTTTTGTAAATAAATATGTTTTTTGATAACTCCTGTGATCTGTGCAGTTGTGAGTGAGCTTACTCGTGGCATATTAGAGGTAGTTGTGGACAGAGCGAGGCTTCATGAAACAGTCGAAGCAAATGTGTCGAAGCTTCGAAACGTTTTAAAACCAGTCTCTACAGTGACACACCTAGTGACCATTTTTATGTATAGCTCAGAAACAGCTTCAGCAAAGAAACAGTTGAGCAAATTGAAGTATTAAACTCCACGTTGTAGAGTTGAGGTGTCAAGCGATTTAGTGAAACGGTGAGTTCCAGACTAGCATGCAGAGATAATGGCTTTGAATCCAGGGTGATGCAACTATAGATGTTTGTTTTAAAGGCTCTGTTCTTATAGCATGCTTTTGTTTTAACATTGGTCTGACATGAACATTTTGTTAATAAATATGTCTTGTTTTGGTCAAACATTGACATTATTAAAATACATCGTCATAATTTCAGAGTATTTTTACAAGTCTGGATTCGAACGCGGGCCATTTGCAGCACAGTTACTCTGTGTACATGCACGGCCCACTAGACTACATGAAATGGTACTTTTTCCGACGGTGGCAGTCAAACGCAGAGTCGGCAGGTCTCGAAACGCTTCTGAAAGGCTTTGAAACACTTAAGTCACATGACCTGGGTGTTTCGAATCGCATGCCTCGGCGCTGTTTCAAAACACTTGCACTTCGGGATCTCGACACTATCTCAGTTTCACTTCAACCATTCCTAATTGGAGGACGGTCTCACATTATTTTGAGGGTCCGTTTGTTGAATTCAAGTTACATTTCATCTACGTGCCTACTAATTCTCATTAGATTATCAGTAGACTGTTAGGTTGGGGTTAGTGTAAGTTGACATGTACTTGCAAAGTTTCTTATAGTCAGTTAAATGTCTGTTGAAGGAGCAGTATCAACAGATATTAAGCAGACAGTCTACTAATACTCAAATGCACCATCAAAATAAAGTGTTACCTGGAGGACAAAAGTGGATCTGACTTAATTGAGTTGTACCATTTAGAGATTTAAAAACAAAAAGTAAGGCAGCCAGTGTAAAGAGCATAAGATTGGAGTAATGTACTCCCTCTTTTCGTCCCAGAAGACATGCCGCTGCATTTTGCTTTCCAAAAATGTTTAAAGAAGGACTCACCTGCTTGTTTGCTGCCTCATAAAACAACTTTCACACTTTCCAACAAACAGCGAGAGCCGTGAACTTGCCTCGCTTTTTTTTTAAATTGTTCTCTTTAATTATGGAAATGCATGTTTACGTTCTAATAAAGCCAATCAGCAATTGTTCCCTGCTTGAATGAGATTGTAGCGCGCTACAGCTAAGACCCTATAAAAGTGAGGGAAAATTGGGGAAAGCTAACGTTTCATTGGGTGGATATGAATAGGCTTTGTTATTCACCACTGCCCGAACCCAGTGCCAATGCCTGGGACTTATTATGAGCGAACTGTGTGTGTGTGTGTGTGTGTTGGAATGGATCTTGATATGTATTTATGCACACAAACGTGTATTTGTGGTCAAAGTTTATTGTTCATATCTGAACATTATTAGTGCGTAGATGGTGGATAGTTGTCGAATGAGGTCTTGGTTGGCTCACTTGATACCTGGTGCGGTTTGAAAATTTTTGAGTTTCAGTCTCTCACTTGGTTCTTTCTCCTTTCTTTCTGTCTTTTCAAATATCTTTCATGGATTTTTAGGTGCGCACCATTTTATAGGTTAGAAGCTGTTTATTTTACACCTTTGCAATACGTTTAATTCAATCTGAAGTCATGTATTCCATAGAAAAGATCTTTACAGACATTATTTATCATTATTAATGCAGACTATTCTGTTGAAGCTACTCAAGATCAAACTACGTTTTTAAAAATCTTAAAATAATAACCATCGTCATACACTCAAAATACATTGCATGGCTGGAAATGGATCATATGCAATATTATTAATTATATATAGTCACCATCAGCAAACTTGAAAGGCTTTTGGACAAA
Organism: Danio aesculapii; assembly: GCF_903798145.1. NCBI lineage: Eukaryota > Metazoa > Chordata > Actinopteri > Cypriniformes > Danionidae > Danio > Danio aesculapii. Next base: position 8,816,273 of record NC_079435.1, on the reverse strand, counting down.
TAATTTATTATTATTATTATTATTATTATTATTATTATTATTGTTGTTGTTATTATTATTATTACTGTTATTATTACTGTTATTACTTACTGCACTGTAAAAGATGCTGGGTACCACACAATTCCTTCCTGTTGTCCCAACACAAATTGAACAAATTTAAGTGGATTAAACATAAAACAATTAAGTTGTCCCAAAAATATTTCAATAATTGTGTGATTTCAGCTCATTTTAAATTAGTAGTTTGAACAAGCAACATTTTTAAAAATCCTCCAAAAATAACCATCGTTATACCTTCAAAAATGCACTGCATGTCAGGAAATGGATCATTTGCAATATTATTAATCGTATGTAGTCAACATCAGCAAGCTAGAAAGGCTTTCGGAAGTTAAAATCCAACAGTAATTGATCATGTGGATTTTATTCATGCTATATAATAGTAGACTATTTGTGTAAACACTGCTGTTTTGTTTTTAACCACTTTAAAAGAACACTAGTTAAAACATTACAATTACTTTCTAATTTAATGCTGACAATTGTATATTTATAATTCATAGTAATGGCAGAAGTGATGATTTCTCAGCACATAGAGTTGATGTTAGAATTATTAGCCCCCTGAATTATTAGCCCACCTGTTTTGTTTTTCCCCAATTTCCGTTTAAAAAAGAGAAGATTTTTTTTCATCACATTTCTAAACATAATAGTTTTAATAACTCATTTCTAATAACTGATTTATTTTATCTTTGCCATGATGACAGTACATAATAGTTTACTAGATCTTTTTCAGGACACTTCTATACAGCTTAAAGTGACATTTAAAGGCTTAACTAGGTTAATTAGGTTAACTAGGCAGGTTAGGGTAATTAGGCAAGTTATTGTATAACGATGGTTTGTTCTGTAGACTATCAGAAAAAAATATATAGCTTAAAGGGGCTAATAATATTGACCTTAAAATGGCTTTTAAAAAATTACAAACTGCTTTTATTCTAGCCGAAATAAAACGAATAAGACTTTCTCCAGAAGAATAAATATTATCAGACATACTGTGATTTCCTTGCTCTGTTAAACATCATTTGAGAAATATTTAAAAAAGAAAAAGCAATTAAAAGGGGGGCTAATTATTCTGACTTCAACTGTACAGTGTAAAAATAATATTTTTTCGAAGTTTCACTTTTAAATGAATCCACTTTTAAACATACTTCCAGTTTCGTAATAAAACTTTTAATATCGCACACTGTATATTTTCAGTAAATGCAGCAAAGCATGAAGCTGACTGTCGCAACTGATCTAGAGTCAGTTTCCCATTCTCTCTAGCACTTATGTTTTGGGGAAATGATCCTAATCCAGATTTTTGGAGTTGATTTCCTGTGGATGTTTCTACATAACATACTTTGTGTGTGGTATGACATATTAGGACACGTGTATAATGACATGGGTATGACATAGGTATTACAAGGAGAGTGTATGAGGACATTGCTGACATACCCATTTATCAGAAGTCTTATAAATCATTCAGAATGAGTGTTTGTTTTTTTAGAAAGGAAAACTGCATGGTTTCCTGTAAGCCATACACTCTAAAAAATTATGTTTATTCAAACTACATCATTAAAATGAGCTTAAACCACAAAATACTTGAGATTTTAAGGGACAACTTAATTGTTTTATGTTCAATCTATTTAAATTTTTAAAAACTATTATGTGAACTCAGTTCCTTCATGCTGTCCCAATATATATCCATTGCATGGAACCCAACATTTTTTACAGTGTAGGGTTAGGGTAGGGGAATAGAAAATACAGTTTAAACAGTATGAAAACAATAGATACGTATGGAATATCGCACAAAAACAAAGCCCTTTAAGTATGTACACACATATACACACACACTGTATACTTATGCCCAGCTAACTGCTAAATGTTCTGCTCCACCTATGTTAATTGAGCTGTCTGTTACACTGTCTATTTGACATACAAACATGAGAGACTGGTTTATTCCAGAAATGAACACAAATAGAACACCGAGAAGCAAAACGAGTTATGATTTGATTGATGTATGTTCCTGTAAAGTTTCAGGTTTTGTGTTACAGAGGTTTGTGTGTGTGTGAGAGAGAGCGCCGTGCGGCTTTATGACTAAACTTGCTCTATGTTTTTGTGTTTGATTGCAGGCCACAGAATCGTATCTGGTGCATGAAGGTCCCCATCGAGCCGCGGGCATCTCGGAGTGTTTTCTAGTGCCTGAATCCTACAGGGTACAAGCCGTTTTCATACTTATTTTTAATAAGTTGTTTTCATGTTCACTCAAAAAATGACTTTTGCTACTTGTTCAAACTAAACTGTAAAAAAAGTTGACTCAACTTAAAATTGTAAGGCAATTTGTAAGGGGGGGGGGGTTGTTTTATGGTCAGTTTACTTAAATTTTAAAAACAATTAATACTTTTGACATTCTGAAAATGTAGCCCTATATACATTTCTGGAGATCGTGAGTTATTAACATATGGCTGAATTTCGTCTTTAAAACGAATGTTACGTGGCGGTATGACGTCGTTCCTTACCGCACTTGCCAGCTGACCACTTACCTTACGTTAAATCACGTTCATGAGAGGATTTGAGACGCGGAGCAGAGTTGACCGTGATGACAGGGTTTGAGTCTGGCAAAGAACGGTTCAAGAAAGCAGGTAGGACAAAAACAAAAGCCAAAAACTGTAAATAACGGTGAGAATGTGGTAAAATCTGAAAACATAGTAAAAATCAGGCGGCCACAAGGGCTTTTCTTTTTCTGGATTGCTTTTGATAACACTATTGGTTGGGTTTAGTGAAGTGGGTGGGCGCTGGTCAATCTGTGCTTTTGAAAACACTATTGGTTGGGTTTAGTGAAGTGGGTGGGCGCTGGTCAATCTGTGCTTTTGAAAACACTATTGGTTGGGTGTAGGGAAGTGGGTGGGTGGGGGAATCATTTGGTCATTTTGTTAATTGACAGCAGCCTCTGTTGGATTTATGTGAGAACAGCAGGTGCGAATGGAGAAATTTGAGATCTGAAAAAGCACACACAGCGCCCTCTAGTGGATTTGCAAAAACTGCAAAAAAAAGTACCCCCCAGGATGTATTTGGCGCTCTTCAGAAATGTATATAGGGATAGGTAATCAGAATGAGCCTGGGCTGAATAGATTTCTGTTGGGACAACATGAAGCACTTGTGGGAAGCCCAGCATTTTTTACAGTGTATAAAACGACTAACAAACTGAATTGAATTTTGATTTCTTTTTCACGGTTGATGTAATTAATATGCTTCCAGGCCAGACTCGGTTTGACTTCAGATTGAGATAAAGTGAGTTGGAATCAGTTAAGCAAACTATCAAAACAGCACAGATTTAATCGACAGCATAATGCATTTGATTCCTTTTTTTAACCCAGGCTCATTTTAATTACGTCCCCCATATACATTTCTGGAGAGTGCCAAATATGTCCCAGGAGCTACGTTTTTTGCAGTTCTGGTTTTTGAGAATCCAAATTTTCTTTGAGAAGTTTTGAGAAGCTGCTGTGTACGCTTTTTGAGATCTCAAATTTCTCTTGCGAGTGCCATTCGTGCCTGCTGTTCTCATGTAAATCCACTAGAGGCCGCTGTCGACTGACTGACCTATGGACTGACCCACCCTCCTCCTTTCCTAAACCCAACCGATAGTGTTTTCAAAAGCACCGATTCACCAGCGCCCACCCACTTCCCTAAACCCAACCGACAGTTTAAAAAGCAATCCAGAAAAAGAAAAGCCCACGTGATTTTTAATTTTTTTGCCACGTTTTAGATTTTACCACACTCTCACCCTGTTATTTACATGTTTCTTTTATTATTTGGCTTTTGTTTTTGTCTTACCCGCTTTCTGGAAACGTTCTGTGCCAGACACGAACCCCATCGTCGTAGTCAACTCCTGTCTGCATCTCAAGTACGCTGACTTATGGCAAGCTGTCCACATGGAGGTAAGCGGTCAGCTGGTAAGCGTGAAAAGGATCTGTGTCATACCACCCTGTATCGTTCATTTTAAAGATGAAATGCAGCCATACGTACTTCTGGCTACATAATTCGCGGTCTCCAGAAATGTAAAGGGCTACGTTTTCAGAATGGGCCTATGTTGCCTTTTTCAGTTTCGTACCCTAAAAAAAACGCAGGGTAAAAAATGCAGGTGCCCACACAATTCATTCATGTCAAATCAATTAAGTTAACAAATTTAAGTGAATTGAACATAAAACAATTAAGTTGTACCAAACAAATCTCAAGAATTGCGTTGTTTCGGCTCATTTTAAATAAGTACAAGCATCAAAAATATATTTTTGGAGAGAATATGTGCACGCATGCATCATAAATCTGCCTGTTTATAATCTCGTATGCTGCGTTTATATGTTCAAATAGTAAGACGGTGGTTAGCGTTGAGAGGAATGCCGAGTTTATGTGGAGGAGCAGCTGCAGGAATTATCTACATAAAATATCATTATTTAAGAGCAAGCCACAAGGGAAGGGTAAAAAGCAAAGTGTGTGTGTTTGTGTTGGGATAAAACCACACACACCGACTATATCGCTTGCATATGGTTCTCTCATGTGAGTTTTAATGGAAACTGCAACCGCAAGCCGACCGTGGGTCTGCTTAACAAAGAACTGGGTGTGTGTGCGTGTGCGTGCATGTATGTATTTGTATGTGTGTGAAAGTATGTGTGCGCTGAAAGCAGGACTGCTTTTTATGCTATGTTGTAGAGTAATGGCTGGGAGATCTTTGTGTGTGTGAAGCACGAAGACTGTGGTTTTGGATTTGTGCCCTTCTGTGCCGTAATGCCAACCTCTGTGCCCTTTCTCTGACCTTGCTCTTTACCAGGAATGTCAGTGTTTTGTTGATTTTCTTGTTATGTCGGCTGCTTTGCATATTCATTATTCCAATTAACGTGCAACTCATAAAGGTTCTTTATTGGCATCGTCAGTGTCATGAAGAACTTTCCAATTCCTCAATTCAATTCCCATTCCTCAAAACTAATGGCTCATCTTTTTACATTTCTATTTTATTTTATTGTGATTCTTTCCTTTCTTTTGGCATTGAAGCCACAGAATAATCATTTTTGGTTCCACAAAGAACATTTTAGACCAGAGATGCCCAAAGTAGGGCCTGCAGGCCAAAGTTGGCCCATGGTAACCTTTGATTTTTCCCACCATCCCATCAAAAAGAGAGGGAGAATGATGGGGAGGTGGTTGGGATGAATGCCTTTGACAGAGATTGTCATTTCAAATTTATCGTAACCTTTTGTTTCTCTGTTTTTATTTCTGAGCTACAAACTGAAATAATTGATTTAATTAAATGTTGTCAACGAATCAGACTTTTAAAATATAAAATATCTGCGAGCAAATCGAGGTAAAGGCAGGAGCAGCTTGACTATTGTATCCCACATTGAACTCCATTGTGTTATGAATGGGTTTGTTTATGTTTTTACTGTTATTAATAAAGTTCATTATTTAATAAAGTTCATTATTAAATGTTGCAAATGACACTGCATTAGTTAATATGATTTATAGCAATGCTTTATTATTTTTAAATATTACTGAATAAAATAGGAAATTATCCAAATTTGTTGTATATATTTGGGCCACAACCCTCAATCAAGTTTGATTTTTGGCCCTTTATAGGAATTGGTTTGAGCACGCCTTTATAGTTTGAGCACGCCTGTTTTAGACAAAAGAAATATTTTTTTCTTATCATAAGGACCATTGTAATAATCCAAAATAACTTTTTAGTCCTAAAAAAAGCCTTTTTTAAAGAATGAAAAACTGAAAGGTAATTTAGGGAAGCCAAATTAATTCTAATCATTAAAAAAAAAAAATGTTGATCATTGACATTAATGATTTCATGAAGCATGTTGGACATTTGCTTTGAGGCTCCTTTTACTGTATGTGTAAGAAGAACGTCAACCTAAAACATGTCTCTGATTAAAATGATTGGTTGCGCTAGAAATTCTGCCTTGACAACCACGCTGATTGGTCGATATATGTTATATGATATATGTTATATGACACCTGATGAAGACCATGTAGGTCGAATTGTTGCAATATTAAAAAAAAGAAAAAACTTTGAGAGCTAAAGTGGCAGTGTGCCGATTTTCTTTTGATTATATGACACAAGGTGGTCATTTAGCATGTGATGCTGAATTTTGCTGAAGCGCAGTGGGACAGAGGCACTACCTGAATCCATCTGACGAAAAAGAGAAGTTCAATTAGTAAGTAGATATTAAATGCTTATGTACATTTTTCTGGTGGCACAGTGGGTAAAGCTGTCGCTTCACAGCAAGAAGGTCGCTGGTTCGAGTCCCGGCTCGGCCAGTTGGCTTTTCAATGTGGACTTTGCTTGTTCTCCCTGTGTTGGCGTGGGTTTCCTCCGGGTGCTCCGGTCTCCCCCACAGTCCAAAGACATGCGCTATAGGTGAATTTAATAAACTAAATTGTCCGTCGTGTATGTGTGTATGTCCTGCTCCTACAGGTTGGGGGTTCAGCGTTGGGCTAACGACCCACCTCCTAAAAATGTATATGTTACGAAACACCAACATGGTATGGCAAAATATCAACTTCGATATAAACAGCACTGGGAGTAAGTAAAAATATACAGCTGAAATATTTGGAAGTTTAGTCTTTTAGCCATTTTAAGTTATCTGTAATTAAACATTTAAGTTATCTGTACTTAAACATTTAAGTTATCTGTAATTAAACATTTAAGTTAATTCAATGAAGAGACCACATTTGGGCGTCATGGTGGTGCAGTGGGTAGCACGATCATCTCACAGCAAGAAGGTCACTGATTCGAACCCCGGCTGGGTCATTTGGCATTTCTGTGTGGAGTTTGTATGTTCTTCTTGTGTTGAAGTGGGTTTCCTCCGGGTGCTTTGGTTACCCCCACAGTCCAAACAATTGAGTTGTCAATTTCCCATTACTCAAATGAACTGAAGGAATCACTTTCCGCAAATCATTTGAGTAGTCTCAACTTATTAGGGTTTACAGTGTACAGGGATAAAGCAAGGTAACTAACTATGCTTGAAAAAATGACGTCTGCAAAATTGTTGCAAACAATTTATATGGGTTGAATTTACACAAACAAATTAAATTTAGTAACATATAACATAATTAGTTAACTTAAAAAAAATGAGTAAATACAAGTAATCATTCGTGAATTATTTTTTTCAGTGTAACTTATTCTTTATTTGATCAGATAAAAGCTCCAAAGGAGAGTTTTTGCAGCGGCCATTAAATAACTCCATATGCAAAGTTTGAATGTTAAAGGTTCTTCAACACTGTAAAGGTGATTTATTTATTTTACTTTAAAACCATGAGTAAACCGGTTGCCTTAAAAGCGACAAGTTTTACTTTACCTTAATAAGTGAGTAAACCCATTGAAACTTGGAACTGTTAAGTTGATTATACTCAATATTTATAATTATGCACATAGTTCATTCGCAACACGTTTACTCACATAATTTAAGTAAATTTAACTAATCGGTTTAAAAGCAGTAGGTTTACTCTCATATTTTAAGAAAAGTCAACTAATTGTTTTAAAAGCAGTAAGTTTACTCACTTATTCTAAGTAAAGCCAACTAATCGGTTTAAAAGCAGTAGGTTTACTCACCTATTCTAAGCAAAGGCAACTAATCGGTTTAAAAGCAGTAAGTTTACTCACTTATTCTGAGTAAAGTCAAGTAATCGATTTAAAAGCAGTAGGTTTATCCACATATTTAAAGTCAAGTAATCGATTTAAAAGCAGTAGGTTTACCCACATATTTAAAGTCAAGTAATCAGTTTAAAAACAGTAGGTTTATCCACATATTTAAAGTCAAGTAATCGATTTAAAAGCAGTAGGTTTACCCACATATTTAAAGTCAAGTAATCAGTTTAAAAGCAGTAGGTTCACCCACATATTTTAAGTAAAGTCAACTAATCGGTTTAAAAGCAGTAGGTTTACCCACATATTTTAAGTCAACTAATCGGTTTAAAAGCAGTAGGTTTACCCACATATTTTAAGTCAACTAATCGGTTTAAAAGCAGTAGGTTCACCCACATATTTTAAGTAAAGTCAACTAATCGGTTTAAAAGCAGTAGGTTTACCCACAAATTTTAAGTAAAGTCAACTAATTGGTTTAAAAGCAGTAGGTTCACCCACATATTTAAAGTCAAGTAATCAGTTTAAAAGCAGTAAGTTTACTCACTTATTCTGAGTAAAGTCAAGTAATTGGTTTAAAAGCAGTAGGTTCACCCACATATTTAAAGTCAAGTAATCAGTTTAAAAGCAGTAGGTTCACCCACATATTTTAAGTAAAGTCAACTAATTGGTTTAAAAGCAGTAGGTTCACCCACATATTTTAAGTCAACTAATTGGTTTAAAAGCAGTAGGTTTACCCACATATTTTAAGTAAAGTCAACTAATCGGTTTAAAAGCAGTAGGTTTACCCACAAATTTTAAGTCAACTAATCGGTTTAAAAGCAGTAGGTTTACCCACATATTTTAAGTAAAGTCAACTAATCGGTTTAAAAGCAGTAGGTTTACCCACAAATTTTAAGTAAAGTCAACTAATTAGTTTAAAAGCAGTAGGTTCACCCACATATTTTAAGTCAACTAATCGGTTTAAAAGCAGTAGGTTCACCCACATATTTTAAGTCAACTAATCGGTTTAAAAGCAGTAGGTTTACTCACATATTTTAAGTAAAGTAAACTAATCGGTTTAAAAGCTGTAGGTTTACTCATGTTAAGTAATGTCAACTCATAATTTTTTTACAGTGAAGAAACCATAGATGCTAACAAAAAACCTTTATTTTTAGGAGAATACAACAGGAATAAGGTTGTAGTACTCATTTCATCTCAATCAGCAATTTTTTTTCTTAATCTATAAACTGTTAATTATCAGCATGGTAAAATCTGCCTTCGTGACCTGTGGTTGTCATTTCTAAAACAATCGGCAGCCCTAAATTCCAAGATCTGCTTTCACAGATGTTGATTAAGCTTTGTGCTGGATTAAGCCTGTAGTCCTGGATTAAAATGGGCCGTAATTTGTAAGTCCCCTTTGTGGTGTTGGCTTAAGCGGCCCATGAGAATGGCGTCCTAATAAAAGAGCAGGCTAATCTGCCTCTTAAAGTTTGACAGCAGAGGCACAGCAGAGTTTCACGGCTGGAGAAGGTGCAAGATAAGCATAGTTGAGCGTGCCGCTAGGCAGCCTGGGCGCTGTGGTTTGCCACAAAACAGATGTGGATTTAGGAGACCACCCTGCAATAGTGTAATGCAGGACCGGGGCCTATAGATGAGTCATAGAAAAAGAGAGAGGGGGAGAAACGGGTTCCTTACCTTACATTAACTCGCTGAAGTAAAGCCTGCAGCATTAGTATTGCGTCTTACTGTAAATGCAGGCCACTGACGACAAGAATGCAGTCATTCCTGCTGCCATTGATCGCGCTTTGCATATTTGCTTGGAATTTAAAAATGTGTTTATTATTTTTAAGCTTGCCAATGCTGATGTTTAAGTAAGAATTATTAGCCCTTATGTTAAATTTAAATTCTTTCATATTTTTTTCTCCAATTTCTGTTTAATTCAAAGATTTTTTTCAAAACATTTCTAAACATAATAGTTTTATTGTCAAATTTCTAATAACTGATTTCTTTTAACTTTGCTATGAGGACAGTACATATTCATTCATTCATTCATTCATTCATTCATTCATTTTGGCTTAGTCCCCTTATTGATCTGGGGTCACCACCGCTGAAAGAACCGCCAACTTACACAGCGGATGCCCTTCCAGCCGCAACCCATCACTGGGAAAGACAGTACATATTTAACTAATTATTTTCTAGATACTAGTATTCAGCTCAAAGTGATATTAAAGGCTTAAGTAGGTTAAATATGTTAAAGTTAGGGTATAGGCAAGTCATTGTATTACAATGGTTTGTTTTATAGACAATTTAAACAAATATTGTTTAAGGGGTCTAGTAACATTGACCTTAAAATGGTTTTAAAAAATTAAAAACTGCCTTTATTCTTGCTGAAATAAAACATAATACTTTCTCCAGAAAAAAAAATAGGGAACACTTTAATAATTTGAATTAAATATCACTTGAAAAGAATAAATATTGCACAGGAGGGCTAGTAATTTTGTCCTCGACTACATGTGAACACTTTTTGACAACAAAAGACAAAATCTAAGCCATAAAGGGCTGGGCAATTAATCGAAAAATAATCAAAATCAACATTCAGAACCTATAATCGATTAAATTTAAATGTACATACTGTCACCCGACTGTGGATGAGAATTGAGATTGATGAAGAATGATGGGGATGTTTTGATGTTTAGTCGATTCAGCATTGAACGCCACTGTGTTATAAATATGATTTGTTTCATTGCATTAAGTTATCATTTTTAAAAAGGTCATACTGCATTAGTTAATATGCTTTAAAGTAATGTTTTCCATTTATTTTGAAATATTATTAAATAAATTATGACAACTTTAATGTAATATAGTTTGGTATATTAAAGTGACATTTAAAGGCTTAACTAGGTTAAAGTTGGGGTAATCAGGCAAGTCATTGTAAAAGAAATATTGCTTACGTGGGCTTAATATTGACCTTAAAATGGAATTAAAAAAATTAAAAACTGCTTTTATTCTAGCTGATCTAGCCAATAATACTTTCTCTAAAAGAAAAATGTAGGAAATAATTAAAATATCACTTGAAAAAGGATACATATTGCACAGGAGGGCTAATAATTTTGCCTTTGACTTTATGTGAACACCTTTTATGACAACAGAAGACAAAATGTATGCCATATAGGGCTGGCCGATTAATCGAAGAGTAAATGAAATCGACATTCAGAACCTTTAATCAACCTAATTTTTCCGGGAGGATTTTTTCCGATCACTTTCTCTACCACACGTGGAGCCACATAACCCTGCTCTGTTAAAGACTGAGGTGGATTTATATTTCTGCGGCCACTTTGCAGCCACATCTGATCTCTGGTCAAGTAGGGTGATGGAGCTATTCTTGAGCCTTTGCACTACATTCAAAGTCAAGTCAAAGTCAGCTTTATTGTCATATCAACCACATGTACAGGACATGCAGAGAATCGAAATTGCATTACTCTCAGACCCTATAGCTGCCTAACATATAATATTAATACAAAAAGTAGAATTTAAAAAAGAAATTATAATAAATACAATTACACCTTTAATGAAACCTGAAAATATAAATAGAAAATAAACATTTGTAAACAATACAGTTACATTTAAGGGCAGGGAGTGCAAACCAGAGTCGTGCAGATGCAAGTATATAGTGCAAAAAAATACAGTATAATGTAAAACAGTATATAGTGAAGACTTGTAAACATGATAATTATGATAAAGTGACAGTCTTAATAATATACATTGACAATGATTGTAAGCTGCGCCAGAGATGCCTTAAGACGGCATATTTTCCATTATTTTAAATTTATTATTTACATTAAAATATTTGTTTACAGAAGATGCAAGAAATGCAGTGTTTAAAATATTATTTACAGGATATACAAGAGTTACTTTATTTAGAAGAGATACTGCTTATGTTCTACTTTTTATATAAAAAACACTGAGAATTATTTATTGTGTTCAAAAGTGCGAGTTATTTATTAAGTGAGTGTTCATTTTAGTCAATGTGTGTTTAATTTCAGTTGTTCAACGTTGATGTTTAATAAATAATCATAGATCGTAGATAGTGTGTGTTTCCTTCCATTATTTTAAAATCAAGTAATGTAATTTCATTCAGAAATCTCTCATATGTAATTTGTGAACATATTTACTGTACAAAACTTGAGGCCAACAAAACAAAATAAATAAAATAATCGTTCATTAATCGAGTTAAAATGTTCAATTAATCGAGGTTTTGATTTTAGGCCAAATCCCCCAGCCCTAATGCCATATTTACAAATACAAAACTTAAAAAGACCGAACTCATTGATCACAAGGTCTGTCGGAAGACTGTATAGCTCAATGATGCCCAAAGTAGGGCCTGAGGGCCAAAGTTGGCCTGTGGTATAACCTTTGATTTGGCCAGCCATCCCATCTGAGAAGCAAGGAAGAATGATGGAGATGTTTTATTGTTACTGAAATTAAATGTTTCAATTAAATGGCGTAAACAAATCTAATTTTGTTTAAATGTACAGTTGAAGTCAGAATTATTAGCCCCCCTGTTTATTTTTTCCCCAATTTCTGTTTAACGGAGAGAAGATTTTTCTCAACACATTTCTAAACATAATAGCTTTAATAACTCATTCCTAATAACTGATTTATTTGATCTTTGTCATGATGACAGTAAATAATATTTGACTAGATATTTTTCAGGACACTTCTATACAGCTTAAAGTGACATTTAAAGGCTTAACTAGGTTAATTAGGTTAACTAGGCAGGTTAGGGTAATTAGGCAAGTTATTGTATAACGATGGTTTGTTCTGTAGACTATCGAAAAATATATAGCTTAAAGGGGCTAATAATATTGACCTTAAAATGGTCTTTAAAAAATTAAAAACTGCTTTTATTCTAGCCAAAATAAAACAAATAAGACTTTCTCCAGGAGAAAAAATATTATCAGACATACTGTGAAAATTTCCTTGCTGTGTTAAACATAATTTGGGAAATATTTAAAAAAGAAAAAAAAGTTCAAAGGGGGCGAATAATTCTGACTTGAACTGCTTGTCACTCAACAATGGATAATGAATGAGGTTAATGAAGGTTAATGTTTTGATGTTTAGCGTATTCAGCAGTGAACTCCACTGTGTTATTAAATGTGACTATGTTTTTATTGCATTAAGTCAGGGGTGTCCAAACTCGGTCCCGGAGGGCCGGTGTCCTGTAGCTCCGACTTCCTTCAACACACCTTCCGGGAAGTTTTAATATACATAGAAAGAGCTTGATTAGCTGCTTTAGATGCGTTTAATTGCGGTTAGAACTAAAATATGCAGGATACCAAGACCGAGTTTGGGCATCCTAGCATTGTTATAATTTAAAAAGTACATACTGCATTAGTTAATATCCTTTAAAGTAATGTTTTCTATTTATTTTGAAATATTATCAAATAAATTAGGAAATGGCAACTTTAATGTAATATAGTTTGGTATTTACCTTCGGCCCACAGCTCTCAGTGATATTTGGATTTTGGCCCTTCATACGGAAAAGTTTGGGCACCGCTGGTATAGCTGATTTAAATATCTAGCTCAAATAAATGGGGAAAACCCACAAAACTGAGATGATAATAATGGTATATCATTAATCATATCTGTTATCAGTAAATAAGTGTTGCTTATTATTATTATTATTATTATTATTATTATTATTATTATTATTATTAACTGTACTGTGCACTTTTCGCAATGCATTCTGCCAGACTGGCCTTGAATGACACCAGTGTTCTGTATACATTACTCAAGTTTTGCGTGCTTCACCTTTCCTATCTCTTGATGAATGCAGGCTGTTGCAAGACTGTAGTAGATTATAAACAACTTCTTCAGCCTGCCCTTATATTAGATAAAGGGGAGAGAGAGCGAAGGGGGAGTGAAAGAAGGAAAGGAAAGTTTCTTTTTTTTTTCCTGCTAAAGTTTGAGCTTTCACTTTCTGCCTTCGAGGCGGGGTTAGCGGCGAGAGCAGCATGGAGTAAACGCAAGGGGGGACGGCGAGCAATTGCAATGCAGAAACGCGGCGAACTTCCACTCAACTTCAAAACGCAAATCATTTCCCGCCTTTGAGACAGGCTAGCTATGTATTCCCCGTACTGCTTGACACAGGTAAATACCTTCATTTTAATTAACCGGTCATGTGCGTGTGTGTGTGTGTGTTTTCGGATGCTGCATTGTAGAACTTGCTGTCTTGTGTGTTGCTTCTCATTTAAATGCATGTGAAGTTTTGCGTTGCGACCTTTAAGACTTTATTTGTTGTCCTCGCGAATATGTGCAGATCGCGCGCGCGCGGAGTCGTTCAGGAACTCTGCTCGTGCGTTTCATTGCACATGGGATCCGAGAGAAAATGGCGCTTCTCCCAAATCTATTTTATATAAAAGGAGACGAGATGATCAGCGCGACGAGCACGTCCAACGCTATTTTCTAAAGTTAAACTCTGAGTTATGGTAATAATAAGTTGTTTCTTCTATGCTGCGATGTTTCTGATGAGCCGACAGTGTGTCCAAATGCTCCGTGCATGAACTCGTCCGCGCCCGCATTCAGAGAGACGTGAAGTCAGATTGATCTACCTGTCCTGAGTGGGAAAAATGTCATCCTTCATTTTAGGATTTTGTGTTCTTCGTTTATTTATTTGCAATAAAACAAGCCACTGAAACTAATAGATACATGAGAAATAAAACAAAGTGTTTTGAAGCGCTTGCTTTTAAAGCGAATAATGCATGCGAGAAAAGTGCAACATGCGTTATGCAACAGGCTATTATATGCATATGCAGCGTATATGCTATTATTAAAAAAATATCTGTTAGTAAGTTTTGTAGTGCAGTGCACTGATTTATAATTTATAGATTTTCTTTTTTTATCTCGGAGGCTTGAAGCTTGTTTAGTTTATGTGAGGAGAGGACACGCACACTGCCCTTAATATATGCTATTTCAGTAAATCAAGATCTTGGCGTTTATACAGTACACACAGCACAACTTAAACATTAACGTGATTAAACCTATTTTCAAGACTACAGTGAAATTGTTTACTTTAATAGATATAGGTCGAGGTTTAATTCAAGCAAGCCGTGTCGACTAACTTGATGGCCATCAATCCTTGAAAAATAGTATTCTCTCTCTCTTAGCGGATCCTCAATATTATTATTCAGCTTTTTATTTTTTAGGAAGAAAAGTCATGCCTTTGCTGCATAGCAAAATATGCAAGTCAACAAAAAGCATGCTGTGATTTATTTTTTCTAGCCTTCTCTATGAAGCTGTATAGCTGGTTTGAATAGTTTCCCACAGACAACATATGCTTAAGAATGTTAATCAGCATTTAATATGCTGCAAGATCATTATTTTAACATGCTTTTGTTTTTTAATATACAGCCTCTCCATGGCGGCCTACACTTAAAGCCTTTTTGCACAAGCACTAGTATGTTTAAGCAAGCATTTCAGCTGAAGTGTGTGTGTGTGTGTGTGTGTGTGTGTGTGTATTTTTAATAAGAAATTGAAAATATATGTGCAGTTTTATGCCATGCATTTATGCGCGTAAGGGCTTGTTTTATGCCGCTTTAAGGAGTCGAGCTGCGGCTGGAATCTCCTCCGACGCCTCGCGCATTTTGGCCCAGTTTTTGTGGCAGTCGCTTTTTCTGGCTCTTAAATGTCCCTCTATTGCACACATTTGACAGATCTTTAAAATAACTTTCATTTTGGGCAAGAAATAAGTTCTAGACTTCCTAATAGCTTTGTCCGTTTACGCACAATTATTATATCTGTTGTCGTAATTGATTTCTTTAATCTATTTCTTTATTTTGTTGGAGGATTTTTTAGTCTTGGCTTCCATTTTAGTCTTGGCTGCAAAATAGGCCTTTCTCTTTTCCTCCACACGACAGACTGGGTCACGCCAAACTGTCGGTGAATCAAGGCGTCTAGTGGTGTGTGTCTAAAATAAATCTCCTTTTCTTGCATTTTGCATAGTCGACGGCTTTGTCTTTGTGTAAGGGGAATAATTGCTTTTCTTGCTAATTATAATTGTCTTGCTGCAAATGCAACACTCTCAAAGTAAAGTAAGGCCTGAACGGCCTTTTGTAAAGCATGTACAAATGCACTAAGCATGCCTTTTTTATTAATAATCATTTGCGTTTTTAAACGAGATGTGTGTGGTTTCATTTATTATTAAAGGGTTATAATATGAAGAATGTGTTTGCAGTTCTGTGCCACAAAGGTTTTGCGCTTGGAGAAACGCTTCTGCATCGCGCGGCCTAGTAGCACAATGCGCATTCAAATGCAATTATTAGACTATATTAGCTGCTACTTTTACTATTTATTTGTTGTCTTGTGGTGTCATGAATATATATATATTTTTTTAAATTAGCAATTTCGCAATTGTCATTTTAAAAGGGTTGAATATTTTAACATTTGCAGTCGAAAACTGGTGGAGGTCCAGTTAACAGTGCTGAAATGTCAGGGTTGTTGGCAGATGATATCCGAAATAAATGTTTATTATTATATTATTTTAATATATTAATATTTTATATTTGATATTATTTTATTATATCATGGCAAGTTCTCAAAATGTTCTTTATTTACATGCTTGAACGGCAAATTTCAAATAGCTTTTGTAACATTTATCAATGTAAAAATATTTTATATAGGCCTACACTGTAATCCTGGTTGCCTTAATTTTGAGCTAAATCAAATTAACCTTATGAGTCTATTGAATTTAAAGTGTTAAACTGACTTAAAACAGCTTGCGTAACTTATACAATTAAGTTAGAATATAATTAGCTTAGTTTAATAAGTTGCAATGACCTAAAAACATATGCTGTCAGGACTAATTGATCATATAATTTTTTACAGTGTACAAATATAAAAGATGTTTCTTAATGCAAATATTTAATGGTCAATCTACTTGACCTATAATTGATCAAATAATGTATTTATTCTAAAATGGTCCTCTCCCTTTTTTATTACTTTCTTATATAGGCTGTATGACAACAAAATAATCCTCCACACAGACAAATAGCAGGCAACTTCAAAAAAAAAAAAAAAAAAACTAAAATTGTAAGCAATTAAAATGCATTTACTTATTTTTTTTTTAAATAAATAAATAAATAAATAAATGCTTTATTAAACAAATATGAAAACAACTTTCTGGACACGTGTTCATTATGACATATCTATTTATATATGATCATGTATAGTATTTATTCATGCTTAATCCGTGTATTTGCAAAAGTATTTTGCCGATTCACATTTTTTTTTGCATTATGTGTTGTCTAATTATTAGTGTTTACATATCATGCAGTTGTTCTTTTTTTTTGGTAACAAAGTGTCTCAGACGCACATATGAGTGAAAGCGAGGGGAGAAAGGGCCACGGCTTACGAGTAAAGCCTCAAACCTTTATCATACTGATTTACAGCGTCTTTCAGCCGGTGTTGGCATTAACTCGACTCTGATTTTTGATCGCCACGATAAAAAGATTCTTCAAACCTGCAATCGCGCCACGTATACTGTGCGTGTGTTAAAAAGAAACCCTCCTTTGTCTCTTGTGGCTTTAGATACGATTCAGATTGCAGGCTGGATAAATCTTGCGGCAGGCCACGTTTACGGTGCAGTCATTTCTTTGGGTGAGGTTTTGGCGTTGCATTTAGAGAAGATGGAGATAAGGGATATGCATCGTAATTCCACCTGCCTTTATGTTTACACTCCTTCAAGACAAGTCTGATTTGTCGTCTTTCTTTTTTTAATTAGGGTTAATTATTAAAAATAAACGAGGACGCGCGCGTAAATGTAAACAATAGGTCTTGCTAATGAATTATTAACATGGATAAAAGGCTTTCTGGAATGGACCGAACAGGTGGGGAATCTCAAGCTTTCCTACGTAATGGAAGTGAAGCATGGTTTGCCAAATGTGCAAAATGTCGTTCGGGGGGCTAAAGGCCTCAGATGGGGCCTTGCACATGTCTCGGGACAAGTGGTTAGCATTAAGTTTTAATGCATTTCGAATTTTCCAACATTTTCCGCTCTTTTAGATTCGAGGGCGTTGGGGTTTAACCTAGAGTCGCTGTGAATGTGTAATTATCGTTCAGTGTTTATTACATGTGACTCTAAACCACAAAACCAGTAATAATTGTCAAAAATAAATAAATAAATTCAGATCTATACATCACATGAAGGCTGAATATATAAGCTTTGCATTTATGTGTACTTTTGTTTGGGGTGGGATAATATTGGCAGATATGCAACTGTTATTTGAGAGTTAAAAAAATCGAAATATAAAGGATATTTCTATTTTAAGTTGTCTAAATGACATGTTTAGCAATGCACATTATGTAAAAAGTTTGGATATATTTACAGTAGTCATGGGCCAGTGTAAGATTCTGACAGTATGATGATCTTGGATAAAAATATCACGGTTTTACGATATTGTTTTTTTTATGTCTGGGTAAAAAAACAACAGCTTTTTTCAGCTTTGAACACAATATATTTTATGTTAAGTAACATCTAACATATTTTGGAGCGGTAAAAATGTCAGGCTAAATTATTCAAATGAATCATTGATTTCTGCTGCCTTCATTAGTTTCAAAAACAGATTTCTTTACCATTTTAAATAGCATCTTCAGATATTGTTTCTGCTGGAGATACTGTTGTCTTAGAAAACATTTTTTTTTAACATACACCATAGGAACAGTATTGCAGAAAATTTTGGCGTTATTTAAACCTGGAGTTTTACAAACTGCAGTATACCTTGACAATGGTTATCATCCGATACCTAATTTAGAGTAGGAAATTGGCAAAACATCCAAAACATTTACTTAATATGCTAATGATTTTTGGCTTAAAAGAAATATCAGTAATTTTGACAAAATTTGGATAGAAATTGTTAAAAATGGCTAAAAGTTGTGGTCCAGCGTCACACATCATTCTGATAATTCACTATTTGCTGTACAATAAAGCTTTTAGTAAAATGCTTGCATCATTGAATAATAGAAACATGTATTTACATATAGCTAATATAAGAATTCTGACCGTATGTATTATATATGTTCATATATTCTGAAATACTGTTTGCTTTTAGATGATTTATAAAGTTATTCAGCAAGCTTCGTTTAGCGAGACCATATTTCTGTTATGTTGTGTTCAACTGATCTTTTAAACAACTTTTGTTTTTATCTATTTTTTAAAGTCATTTTTATTATTTGTTTTTATTTTTATTACACGTGTTTCTTTTATTCTTGCTTATGTACGCTCTTTGAATTGCCACTGTGTATGAATTGTGCTAATAAACTTGCCTTGCTTTGATCTATATGATATTGTTTATACATTGTGCGTAGCTATCTTGTTTGATGGCGTCATTTACATTCTGAATGCACTGTTGCTCAACATGCAAAATCTATTTTAACAGTGACTCGCTCTAACACTAATCTCTGTAATGTCAGGTTAAACGGAGCAATTTCACATTAACTGAGTCGTTTCCTATTTCACTAAGTGTTTACCAACTGCTAACTAACCCAAATTTCTCATTTGTCTTTCTTTTTTTGTTGTTTAATGAGTCCTTTGCTCCTTTTAACTGCGCATAGATGGATAATCCGTATTTGGATTTGACCAAACAGCCAATTATTTCACCTGAACTGAAGTGGTGCTGTTGGCAGGCCTCATCCCGCTCTTGATAGATATTGCAGCTTTCCTAAATCTAACGGAGCGATTTAACGATTGTGACAAATGCTGTTTTTCTTTGCCCTGCCTACCTTTGGTGAATTTCCCCTTTCAGCATGGGTCTTTTTGGGACAAGGCTCTGAGGGAGGAAGACATTGCGTCAAACAAAACCCTCAGCTGCTCTTTCCTCCAGTTGTCTTGCTCGGGGAAATCGGGAGGCTGTAACTGGGAGAAAGTGTATGGGAAACACAGAAAGCATACTTCTGAAAACCAGGTTGGAATTGAGGCAGCCGCCCTAGGGAAGAACATTCGATCTCCATTATAGCTCATTTCTATATGGAAAAAGCATCAGTACTCTTATAAAAACAACAAAGTTTGGCTATAAAGTGTCATACTCAATAAAACGCATGACTGTAAACACTTGTGCGCCCCTAGGCAGCTGCTGTAGCATACTATAGTGTTCACCTGAGCTTGTCCTTGAATACACTACAGCAAATAAATCAACCCAGGCTCATTCTGATTACGTACCCCTGTATAGATTTCTGGAGAGCGCTAAATACATCCCAGGAGCTATGTTTTTTGCAGGTTTTATTTTCTTGAATCCGCCAGAGGCTGCTGTGTACACTTTTTCAGATCTCAAATTTCTATCGTGAGTGCCATTCGCACCTGCTTTTCTTGCGTAAATCCACCAGAGGCCGCTTTTGACTAACTGCCTGACTGACTGACCAATCCCCCCAACCTCCACCTTTCCTAAACCCAACCAACAGTGTTTTCAAATGCAATCTAGAAAGAGAAAAGCCCTCATGGCTGCCTGATTTTTACCACATTTTCAGATTTTACCACATTCTCACTTGTTTATTTTGTTTTATTTTTTGGCTTCTGTTTTTGTATTACCCGCTTTCTGGAATTGTTCTTTGCCAGACTCAAACCCTCTCATCACGGTCAACAATGTATGTGGCCAGCCATTGGACAACTGGTTACAGTGGAAAAGCCGTCCACATGGAGGTAAGCGGTCAGCTGGTAGCGCGAAAAGGAATGGCGTCATACTGCCCCCTACTGTTCGTTTTAAAGATGAAATGCAGCCATACGTTCCTCTTACGATTTCCAGAAACGTATTTAGGGCTACGTTTTCATAAATGAGCTCGTGTTGCAATAGATCATCGGGAAAGCAAAAAAATGCAAAAAAAAACTATTTTCGGGAAAGCAAAAAAAACAATTTTTTTTTTTTTCATAAATTGTTTCTTTAAGAAGTTTAAATATCCTGAAACTGGAACTGAAACGGCTCTTTAGTGGCACTCCGTGTTGGACATCCCATTGTACATTGTTTTTGTCATTGAAAATGTACTTGTCATGGATTGGTCAGGCTCTCACGACCCCCACTCACGAAGATCACCATCACCTGACTTCTAATGAGCACACAGCTGCATCACATTCACGAGCACCAGATAAAAGCACAGCACTCCAGTCGCTCATTGTCCGGGCTCGTCTCGACGAAAGCGGACAACTGAGCGACCACTCAGCGTAGTCATCCTCAGCTAAAACAAACGATTTACTTACCTGTTCTCTTTGTATTCCTCCTAGTCTTCCTGGTCCTCCCGAATCGTCCTGTCTTCCAGTCCTTCCAAGTCTGTGTCATCCTCTGTCAGCTGTATCTGGTGTGTGCTGTCCATCCTCGTGTATTCCTGTTACCCAGCCACGGAGGAAAAGACCCCAACATCATTCCTGATCCTCCTGGCTATCCTTCATGTGCTCCTTGTTGTCATTTAATAAACACCCTAACGTTTCCTTACCTCTGTCTCCTGTCCGCTTCATAACAGAAGCCCGGACCCATAACGACGACAACATGAGCACCCCCGATCACCTTCAAGAGCTGGTGGACCAGTTGAAGCGGATTCTACAGCCACCAGCTCCACTTTCCAACGCACCACCAGCACCGAGCACTTCCGCCTCCACAGTTTCTTCTTCGGCCCTTCCTTCCAGTCCCATGGCCCGACCAGCGCCCTACTCAGGCGGAGCGGGGGAGTGCAATGGTTTTCTGTTACAATGTTCCCTCATATTCGAAATGCAACCTTCTCTATATCCCACAGATAAGTCGAAGATCGCCTACATCGTATCTCTACTCTCTGGACCTGCACTTAAATGGGCTGAGACGATCTGGAACCAAGCCGGGCCGGTCATGAATTCCATCACTACCTTCACGGAGTATTTCAAAGAGGTGTTTGGACGTTCTGATGGGGAAGTAGCCGCTGGAGAGCAGCTGTATCATCTAAAGCAAGGTACTCTATCTACACAGGAATATGCTCTCCGGTTTCGCACTCTAGCAGCTGCAAGTGGATGGAATGAGAGATCGTTGTTGACCACGTACCGGCTCGGCTTGGAACCCACTCTCCGAATCCAACTGGCCACATTAGATGATACAATGGGTCTGGAGAGATTCATCCAACATTCTCTCCGATGTTCCGATCGTCTCCGTTCCTATCAACAGGACACCATCACCCCCTCGTCTGCACTCCTCCAATCGCCTGAGTCAACAGCCTCTCCAGAACCAGAACCCATGATAATAGAGTCTGGAAGACTGACATCAGCGGAACGACAGAGGAGGCTGACCCGGGGTCTGTGTCTATACTGCGGTGTCAGTGGACACACCCGTATGGAGTGTCCCCTTCGTCCCATTCGGACTTCAGTGAGTGTATTCAGTACGAATATTGAACAATGTAAACCACTTACTACCACCGTACAAATAACTACTGCCTCTATTTCTCTCCTTGTCACAGCCCTCATCGACTCCGGGTCAGCAGGGAACTTCATCTCCCAATCCCTCTGTCGTCAACTCCACCTCCGTACTGAGGCGTCCTCGCATATATACCAGATACAACCGATAACCCAGTGCACTCGATCTTCGACCCGTATCCATCGACAATGCGAAGACATCCTTCTTCAAGTGGGGTTGTTACATCAAGAGAGGATTCAATTTCTGGTTCTGGAGGGTGCAAATATGGACATCATTCTAGGGCGCCCGTGGCTGGTGAAGCACGATCCCATCATCTCTTGGGGCACAGGAGAGATAAAGAAATGGGGATCTGGATGTACACCTGCCTGTTTTCCAAATCTCCCTCTTCAAGGTCGGAACCCCATTTCTTTGTTTGCAACATCGGTCGAGAGCCCTCCTGAGAAGCAGTCTATCCACATTCCTAAGGAGTACAGCTCCTTTCATGATGTCTTCTGCCCCAAGAGAGCTTCCCAGCTACCGCCGCATCGGCCATGGGACTGCGCGATCGACCTAGTTCCAGATGCCCAGTTGCCAAGAGGTAGGATCTACCCGCTCTCGCTTCCAGAGAATCAGGCAATGGAAGATTACATAAGGGAGGCTCTGAGTCAGGGGTACATACGTCACTCAAAATCACCAGCCGCCTCAAGCTTCTTCTTTGTGGCCAAGAAGGACGGAGGGCTGCGTCCATGCATCGACTACAGGGTCCTAAATAACGGTACAGTAAAATACCGATATCCCCTTCCTCTGGTACCAGCCGCTTTGGAACAGCTCCGAGAAGCTAAAGTCTTCACTAAATTGGACCTCCGCAGCGCGTATAATCTGATAAGAATACGTGAGGGGGACCAATGGAAGACAGCATTCGTGACCCCTACTGGCCACTATGAATATGAGGTCATGCCTTACGGTCTGGTCAACGCCCCCTCCGTATTCCAAAACTTCATTCATGAAGTCCTCCGGGAGTTTCTTCACCACTGTGTAATAGTGTACATAGATGACATCCTCATTTACTCCCGGAGTGAGGCCGAACATCGCCAACACGTTGCGGAGGTCCTACACACATTGAGAGAACATCACCTCTACCTCAAAGCGGAGAAATGCTCATTCCACCAGAAGTCGATTCATTTCTTGGGATACATCATTGACCAAACCGGTATACGTATGGATGGGAAGAAAATTGAGGCTGTTCTATCCTGGTCAGAACCCACTTCCATTAAGGAGCTCCAGAGGTTTCTTGGGTTTGCTAACTTTTATAGACGGTTTATCAAGGACTACAGCAGGATTACATCACCTCTCACTAATCTCCTCAAGGGTAAACCCAAAGGACTGGAGTGGACCAAAGAAGCAGCCGCAGCCTTCCGCCTTCTTAAGAAGGAGTTCACAAGGGCCCCACTCCTGACTCATCCTGACCCAAATCTTCCTTTCGTGGTGGAAGTGGACGCATCCACCACCGGCGTCGGGGCAGTATTATCTCAACATCATGATACACCGCCCCGACTGCATCCCTGTGCCTATTTCTCTCGGAAGTTGAGCCCGGCGGAGCAGAATTACAGCATAGGAGACAGGGAGCTTCTAGCAATCAAGCTAGCCTTGGAGGAGTGGCGTCACTGGTTGGAGGGAGCCAAACATCCGTTCCAGGTGATCACAGATCACAAAAACCTCCAATACATCAAAGAGGCCAAGAGACTATGTCCACGTCAAGCCAGATGGTCACTTTTCTTCTCACGTTTTGATTTCTCCATTTCCTATCGTCCAGGACCCAAGAATCTAAGAGCAGACGCTCTCTCTCGTTTACACGAGCATCACGATCATGAAGAACTCCCAACGAAGATTCTTCCCGAACACATCTCCATTTGTCCGATCACCTGGAACGCTCCTCCAGTCGTTGCCACTCCGGAAGCCCCTGCTCCGCCGGGATGCCCTCCTCATCGGCAGTTCATACCACCTGAACACCGGGTAGATCTGATCCACTCCTTACATACCTCGCTAGGCACTGGACATCCAGGGATCAACAATACTCTCTCGCTAGTATCCCAACGATTCTGGTGGCCAAACATGGCAAGGGATGTGAGGCAATATGTTCAGGGCTGTAAGGACTGTGCCCAATCCAAGAGCCCACGTCATCTACCCGCTGGAAAGCTCCATCCCTTGCCGATTCCGAACCGTCCCTGGTCACACCTAGGAGTGGACTTTATCACTGACCTCCCTTCGTCAGAAGGTAATACCTGTATTCTAGTCATAGTAGATAGATTCTCAAAGTTTGTCAAACTAATCCCTCTGAAAGGTCTTCCCACAGCCTTTGAAACTGCCGACAATATCTTTAATCAAGTCTTCAGGTCATTTGGTATTCCAGAAGATATTGTGTCGGACAGAGGTCCACAGTTCATCTCACGTCTATGGAAAGCCTTCTTCAAGCTCCTAGGTGTGGCCGTCAGCCTCTCTTCTGGATATCATCCCCAAACCAACGGGCAGACAGAGAGGAAGATTCAGGAGGTGGGACGGTTCCTGAGGACCTTCTGCAGTGGTCACCAGAACTCCTGGAGCCAGTATTTGGGCTGGGCAGAATATGCCCAAAATTCACTGCGGCAACCCTCCACCGGACTCACGCCATTCCAGTGCGTCCTGGGCTTCCAACCACCGCTCTTTCCCTGGGATGGCGAACCATCTGATGTCCCCGCAGTGGATCACTGGTTCCGGGAGAGCGAGAGAGTCTGGGACGAGGCTCATCAACATCTGCAGAGGGCAGTCCGTCGAAGCAAGGTAACCGCCGATAGAAGAAGGTCTGAAGAACCCAGATACACACCCGGACAAAAGGTGTGGCTATCCACCCGGGACATACGCATGCGACTGCCCTCTCGCAAGTTAAGTCCCCGATTTGTTGGTCCCTTCACCATCGTGGAACAGGTTAACCCCGTCACCTACAAACTACAATTACCCTCTCACTACCGTATTCACCCTACATTCCACGTATCACTCCTGAAACCCTATCACGATCCTGTTCTTCCCTCCACAGAGCCTGACCACGAAGAGGAACCCCCTCCTCCACTGCTCCTAGAAGAAGGAGCCGTCTACGCAGTGAAGGAGATCTTGCGTTCCCGACGTCGTGGTGGCCAGTTGGAGTACCTGGTGGACTGGGAAGGGTACGGCCCCGAAGAAAGGACATGGGTTCCCAGAGCTGATATTCTCGATCCTAGTCTCATGGTGGAGTTTCATGAGAGCCACCCTGAGTTCCCAGCGCCTAGAGGCAGAGGGAGACCACCACGGCGTCGGAGGTGTCGGCCCTCAGGAGCGGGCCCTGGGGAGGGGGGTACTGTCATGGATTGGTCAGGCTCTCACGACCCCCACTCACGAAGATCACCATCACCTGACTTCTAATGAGCACACAGCTGCATCACATTCACGAGCACCAGATAAAAGCACAGCACTCCAGTCGCTCATTGTCCGGGCTCGTCTCGACGAAAGCGGACAACTGAGCGACCACTCAGCGTAGTCATCCTCAGCTAAAACAAACGATTTACTTACCTGTTCTCTTTGTATTCCTCCTAGTCTTCCTGGTCCTCCCGAATCGTCCTGTCTTCCAGTCCTTCCAAGTCTGTGTCATCCTCTGTCAGCTGTATCTGGTGTGTGCTGTCCATCCTCGTGTATTCCTGTTACCCAGCCACGGAGGAAAAGACCCCAACATCATTCCTGATCCTCCTGGCTATCCTTCATGTGCTCCTTGTTGTCATTTAATAAACACCCTAACGTTTCCTTACCTCTGTCTCCTGTCCGCTTCATAACAGTACTCACCATTTACTCTCACACTCAACATTTATATATTTATTTTGAGGAAAGCTAAAACTTATTGACTTCCATAATAGATGTCATAAAAGAACAAATACTATGGTCATCAGTGGTTACAGGTTTTCAGCGTTCTTCAAAATAATCCCACGAGGAAATGTAACTATTTTACATTTTGTCATTTTAGTGGCTAATTCGTACAAATTTGTACGTGTTCAAAAAGTAAAAATCGTACAATTTTAAAAAGGAAGCGTAGCATCCAACCCCGGCCTTAAACCTTCATTGGTGGATAAGCATATCGTACAAAAATGTACAAATGAGATCATGCTAATTCATACGAATTAGCCACTAGATCAAAAAGTTACGAATTCCCATGATTTTTACTAGCACTTTATTTATTTTTTGATTTTTACTAGCACTTTATTATATATATATATATATATATAGTATAAATAGAGTAAATGTTGACAGAATATTCATTTTTGAGTGAACTATCTCTACAAAGAGTATAATTTACTCACTTTTTATTTCTTTCAAGCCTGTTCAACTTCAACACAAAAGAAGAAAACCTGTAACCATTGATTTTCATAGTATTTGTTTAATTACTATGGAAGTCAATGGTTACAGGTTTTCAGCACTCTTCAAAATATATTCTTTTGTGTTTAACACAAGAAAGAAGCTAATAAAGGTTTGCAACCACTTGAAGGCAAGTTAACAGTGAGTAAATGTTCATTTTTGGATGAACTATCCCTTTAATATCTTTAGTCTCCTGGTACAAGAATGTTTTTTTTTTTTTAAATGTGCAGCGGTGTCCCTCCCTCGCAGCCCAGCGTGACCCTTTTGCAGTCCTGCTGGTGTAGCTGTTTGTTGTGGTAACAATATGCAAAGTTACATTATATTTATGTTCCTGGCAGACCCGTCTTACCAAAACGTCTTAGAAGAAAATACATGTGCTGTGTTTTAACTGGCAGCTAGAGACGCGGCTCAAGTGCTGCGATGAAACCTCAGGTTCTAAAAAGGACAAACGTGTCAGCTGTTGTATAGTCAAAATATGTCTACATTCACTTTTAAAAACACAACTTTTAAAAGCATTTTCATAATGATTCCATTGAAGAACCATTTGGGTTCCTTTAAGGGATAGTTCACATGAAAATTCGTAATTCGTAAAAGTCGTAATTTACTCACCCTTGACTTTTTTGATGTTCTGTTAAACACAAATGCAGAATTCTGTAAACGTATAACGATTGACTTCTATAGTATTTGTTTTTCCTAGTTAAAAATGTTATAAAAAGGTTATAAAAACATTTGAGGGTTTGGGTTTTTGTTTATTTATGCTCAGTCTAATGAAAACTAAAGTATACTTTTTGTGCTTTTGTCTGCAGATTTCAACTAATATACATATTTTTAAAAGCTATTTTCTCAAAATGAGCTTTCTTTTTCTCCACTTTAGCAGAACTTACTGGAAATTAACCCATATTTAAACAAATAATGACTTCTTTGCATCTTTCCGCAGCGTTTTTACTAAAATTGTTATACAGATAAGTAGTTTCGTCAAACAATTAATTGCGATTAATCAGATCCAAAATAAAAGTTTGTATTTAAATTATATTTCCTCTTTCTATCTATCTGTCTATATATATAAGTTCTTATATATCAGAACACAAACACAAAACACAATTCTTAAACATACAAATCCCATTTGTAAATTTAAAACACGATTCATAAATACACAAAACCAGTTTGTAAATTCAAAACACAATTCATAAATATGCAAATCCAATTCATAAATTCAAAATACTATTCGTAGATACACAAATCCAATTCATAAATTCAAAGCACCATTAGTGAATGCAAAAATCCAATTCGTAAATTCAAAACAATTCGTAAATTCAAAACACGATTCGTAAATACACAAATTCAATTAGTATTTTCAAAACACAATTCGTATTCGTAAATTCAAAGCACCATTAGTAAATACACACATCCAATTCGTAAATTCAAAACACAACTCATAAATACACAAATCCAATTCGTAAATTCAAAACACAATTCATAAATACACAAATCCAATTTGTAAATTCAAAACACGATTCGTAGATACACAAATCCAATTCGTAAATTCAAAAAACGAATCGTAAATACACAAATCCAATTCGTAAATTCAAAACACGATTCGTAGATACACAAATCCAATTCGTAAATTCAAAACACGAATCGTAAATGCACAAATCCAATTCGTAAATTCAAAACACGAATCGTAAATACACAAATCCAATTCGTAAATTCAAAACACGAATCGTAAATACACAAATCCAATTCGTAAATTCAAAACACGATTCGTAGATACACAAATCCAATTCGTAAATTCAAAACACGAATCGTAAATGCACAAATCCAATTCGTAAATTCAAAACACGAATCGTAAATGCACAAATCCAATTCGTAAATTCAAAAAACGAATCGTAAATACACAAATCCAATTCGTAAATTCAAAACACGATTCGTAGATACACAAATCCAATTCGTAAATTCAAAACACGAATCGTAAATGCACAAATCCAATTCGTAAATTCAAAACACGAATCGTAAATACACAAATCCAATTCGTAAATTCAAAACACGAATCGTAAATATACAAATCCAATTCGTAAATTCAAAACACAATTCAAAAATACACAAATTCAATTAAAATGTTCAAAAAACAATTCGTAAATGCAATTCGTAAATACACATCCAATTTAATAAGTGAAAATATCTATGAAATTTAGTTGTGAATTCACAAATTGGGAGTTGTATTTACAAATTTATTTGAATTTACAAATGAGATTTAAAAAAAAAATTATTGTGCTGTGCATGTGTAAACTTTTATTTTGTAAATGTATTATTTTTGAGACTGATCTGGCTCCATAGTAATCAATCAATCAACTGGTGAAGTATGATGAAAACTAGATATTAACTTGATATATTTGTCTCTATTCACCTGCAGCGTCGTGCTTTTAAATATTCTTTGTCACTTTAAGACTGTCTGTCTTAGTTTCACATTTGAATCTTATTATTTGGGTTGATAGTCGTCATAACCTGGCACATACTGTATGTACACACACACACAATGCCAAACACACTTTACTCAGTATGTTCTCATAATCACTTCACTTTAGCACAGCTGTGTGTAACAATGGCGTCTTTCACAGCAGCGACCGCACTCTCGATTTTGTCTTTTCTCTTTTCGCTCATTTATAAAATAAACCCTCGTTCTGGCCCAGCGCTGGTGTAATTCACGAAAGTTGTGTGTCTTTTATTGGCCAGAAATAACCTACATCCATCGAAAGGTCATGGTCATATTGTGGCCAGCACAAGCATGCTTTTTCCCCCCTGCTTTTATGCTGGGTCAACCCTTTTTTTTTTTTACTGTTCATAATTTAACTGCAGGGTGAAAGACCTCAAGGTTATTGAACAGGCCGTGCCAACACACTCATTGGGTTATAAATTTGGTTAGAATAAATAACGTTGACTAGAAAGAATAAAGGCGCTAGCATTTTATTTTACTTTAGGGTCTTTATTATTTGTATTTTGTTTTATACTTTAAATGTTTTTTCATTTTATATACAATCAGTTTATTTAGTTTTTTAATATAATTTAATATAAACAATATTTTTAATACCAACCAATATATTTTTAATTTATTTTATTTTATTAGCTAATTTATTTAGTTTATTTTATTCTTCTATTTATATATATATATATATATATATATATATATATATATATACACATATATAATACACACACGAGTGGCAGTGCGATATGGCTGTATATTGGCACTGGTGGGAGGTGTGCGTTAGTGCCCCACGATACAGCCATATCGCACTGCTACGAGTGTGACGTTGTGTTTATACGAAAGTTTGACGGCATACTCGTGCATATAAAAAATAAAATCAAATACTGAGAGTCTCAAACCCTTTTCTACAAGGAACTACTTTCTTCTGCCATTCATTCACATCTGCAGCTGATGTTCAGAACAGCAGAAACCGTTGCTACTTCACCAACGTCACTTTAGTACTTGAAGGATTCTCTAGCGTAATGTTTTGTTTTATTTTAATTCATTCATTCATTTTCTTTTCGGCTTAGTCCCTTTATCAATCTGGGGTCGCCACAGCGGAATGAACTGCCAACTTATCCAGCACATTTTTATGCAGCGGATGCCCTTCCAGCTGCAACCCATCACTGGTAAACATCCACTCACACCCACCCACACTCACATACTACGGACAGTGTAGCCTACCCAATTCACCTGTCCCGCATGTCTTTGGACTGTGGGGGAAACCCACGCAAGCGCAGGGAGAACATGCAAACTCCACACACAAACACCAACTGACTGACCCAGCCAAGGCTCGAACCAGCGACCTTGCTGTGGGGCGACAGCACTACCTACTGAGCCACTGCGTCGCCACTTTAATTTATTTAATTTTATTATTTAATTTGGTTTTAATAAATAATTTTTTTATTTTATTTTACTTTTTTATTTAATTTAAATTGTATTTAATTTTATTAAAAAATTATTTTAATTTATAAAATGTTATTATTTAGTTGAATTGAATTGAATTACTATATTTTATTTTATTTTATTTTATTTTATTGTTCAATAGTTGCAGGCTGCTCCTCAGTAATATTTGTATCTCAGCTTGAGCCTTTAGGACGGCAGCTAACCATGAAATGAGAAAGAAAAGTCTGAGAGCTCCAGAAGGGTTTTGTGAAGACCTTTGAGATGACGGCGTGTGCGAGTGTGTTTGATGAGCCCGTGCCTCTCAGTGTAGGTGATAAATGGAGGCTTTAGACCAAGTGTTTATAGTAGCACAGTAGCTGAAGAGGCCTGCTGCCTGCTGTACCGATGGGCCCGAGACACTCAAGGTCGATTATTTCTGTCCTGCAGCCTGTGTGTGTGTGTGTTTGAGATGAGTGTATTTAGTCAGTTGGCATGAGCTCCGACACTCCGACACTTGCATGGACACTTTTGAGTAGAGGTCTATGCTGTAAACAGTGGCAAAAAATAAGTAGATGTTTGTAACGTAGCTTCAGATATTTTGTTTTTTTTTAATGCTTCCACCCACATACAGTTAAAGTCAGAATTATTAGTCCTCCTGTATATTTTATTCTGTTTAACGCTTTTTTTCAACACATTTATAAGCATAACATTTTTAAATATTCTAATAACATTCTAATAACTGATTTATTTTATCTTTGCCGATATGACAGCACATAATATTTCACTAGCTATTTTTCAAGTTACTAGTATTCAGCTAAAAGTGACATTCAAAAATAATATACTGAAACTCTGATAAATAGTAGTAAGCAAATAGAATAATAACGATAACCTATGGATAAAAGATCAACCAGGTGGTTACGATGCCTGTTAAATAGGCAGTTCTTGACGCTAGTCTTGATGGCTTAAACCACTATATTTATAACCACGCCCCTCCTGTTAGCAAGGGAATGATGCGCAAAAAGGAAGCTCCGCCCTCTAATCAATATTCTGTTTCAGTTGGAAGTACATCAACACACTGAAATAAAAACTTGACTCAGCAACTTTTGGTTCATGTGGAATGTTGGCTGCGCCTCAGAGGTGCAACTCATTTCCTATTGTGTAGGAAATCGAGCTACAGCGGTTTCCCTGGTTGCAGCTTCAGTGGTTAGCACTGTCGCCTCACAGCAAGACCTTCTTGTTCGAGTCCCGGCCGTGCCAGTTGGCATTTCTGTGTGGAGTTTGCATTTTCTCCCCGTGTTGGCATAAGTTTCCTCTGGGTGCTCCAGTTTCACCCACAGTCTAAAGACATGCGCTATAGGTGAATTGAATAAACTAAATTGGCCATAGTGTATGTGTTTGAGTATGAATGAGTGTGTATGGGTGTTTCCCAATACTGGGTTGCGGCTGAAAAGGCATCCTCTGCGTAAAATGCCGGAATAGTTGGTGGTTCATTCTGCTGTGGCGACCCTGATAAATTAGGGACTAAGCCATTGGAAAATGAATGAATGAATATTTCTTAACACGTAAAAAAAACACTGAATTTATTACGTCTGATTACTTTAAACTGACTTAAATGATAAAAACACACCTAAATAATAAATGTTTTGGTAAGTTTGTTTTAAACATTTTAAAGACTCCACAAATCATGAGTGTTTTCAAACATGGCTCCTGGTCAATTATAATACCGACAGTGTTGGGCAAGCTTCTTGACAAATGTAGTGAGATAAGCTATTAGCTACTCCACTTAAAATAGAGCTTTACTACACTAAAAGCTACCCTCTGGGAAATGTAGCAAGCTAAGCTTAAAGCTACTTGGCAAAAGTAGCTACATCTAAGCTATTTCTGCAGTTTTCATTTTTAAATCGAAGCAACTTAAAGTCAATCATATAATCAGTAACTTAGGTCAATCATATCTCAGTGATCAATAAAACTGGTGAGAGGTGGCAATAACGCACTAAAAGTTTGTTGTTGACCACCGCAAAGCAGGAAGAAGAAGTCGTCATTCTCGCCATCATATGGATTTACTTTCATCGTCTAGACACCGGCCTCACAGCTCCGCGAATGTTGATGCTGTCACTTATTGATCCACATCGGTAAATGTATCTTGTATGGATACAACTGCGCTACTTGACTTAAAATAGCATTACTACTGAAAAGCTAATTGATTTAGAAAGTAGTGACGCTACCGTCACGCTACTGAGAAATGTAATTAAGCTAGTAGTGTTGCTACTTTTAGCGACGCTACTGCCCAACACTGAATACCGCCATTATTTATTCTGCGATGTGGCTATTGCAGATACGCACATTCCGATATCGATCCCGAAACGATATATTGTGCAGCTCTAGGCTGAAGTGTTAAAGTGACATCATCAGAGAAGGACTGTCAATCCAAACGCAGGAGCAAATGGTCAGATTTTGATTGAAGATTACCAAAAGACACATTCTTCAGTGAATTAACTTGCAAAGATATGAAGAATAACAATATGTGCTGGCAAAATTTCACACTGACCTTAAATAAATTTGCATAAATATACATACTTTTTAAATTTTAAATAGTTTGACATGACATCTACTACAAATTGTTAATAAGCAGTTACATTTTACAGTGAAGCACTTTTTATATAGTAAGAAAATGTGTATGGATGCAAATTCTTTGGACTGTTGCCGTGGCTTTCAGTTGCCCCTCCATATTGTTGTTTGGCCTTTGGAAAAGATCATGTGGAGCAGCAACGAACCACAAGCTGGGGAAAATCTGACAACATACCTTAACTTTAAAATAACCTAACATTATGTGGCTCCGCAGAGGAGGATATGCTGAGAAAAGGAACGAGTAAGAAAGGTGAATATGTTTGCTTGAGAGTTGTTTTTTTTGAAACCATGCAAAAATAACACTCGATGCACAGATCTTCCCAAAGTCATGCAGAATTTTGCAGCGCTTCGCTATGAGCGCTGAACCTGGGATACCCATGAGCGCTGTGATCTTGGGAAAAATAAAGCAATTAGTCTTTTCTGTCGTTTATGCAAACATTCCAGTGGAGCGACTGTTGAATGTACACACACACGCTCCGGGCCCTTGCCATTCGTGAAGCTACAGTATATGCTTTCAATGTGCTAGATTTATGAATTGATTACAATCTGTCAGTCCCAGGATGAGCAGAAAATCTTATCTCGCACCACTTGCTTGATGACACACTTGGTTTACTGCCATGGATATTCGCTTTATTCATGTCTACAGGTCATTTGAAATGTCAAACACATGAGCAGGCTTTGGCCTTGGTCCAAAATGTATGCATCTCACGTGCTGTCTGCTACCTGCATATGCTGCTGTCTTCTGAGATGGCATGCGTACTATACATAAGCGAATGATTTGGGATAATCCACATTGGCAGCAACACTATTTTACACAAAGAGCAAGCTTGTGATTCAAGTAGTGATTTTGCCAAGAGCGCTGAATTCGATGTTATATAAGTATAGATGCCTCGTTTTGGACGTTCATGGTGTTTAAAATAATTCGATAAAATTTGCTTCGTGTATTTAATAAGAAATAAAGGCAAAAGCAGTGATTAATGTGAAATAATGTACAATTTACATGAACTTCTTTCTATCTGAATATATTATAAAGCATAATTTATTTTTAGGATGCAATCATTATGGTGATTTTCTGCTCAAGTAACGTATCAGTATCTGGGTTTCCATGCTAAAGTTTGGAAAAAATATGAAGGTCTCGCTTTGAAATGTACTTTTTTTTTTTTCGAACTTTGACGTAATCTCAACCGAAACACAAAAAGAGGGTGGGGCATAGTTTAGCCCCTCCCCCTTTTTAAAAGGAGCCAGTTTTGTTTTATCACTGCTCTGCCAGTAAGAGTGGTTGAGCTCAGGCGCATGAAATGAAAAGGAAATGAGAAGCGTCTTGAAAGGGCGGGGCATGTCAGATAATAGAGAGCGTTTGATTGGTCATGATTTTATGAGAAACTGAAGTATGGTGACGTGAATTACCCGTTGATCCATTTGGGTGGAAGTGACAAACTACAAGCTTTACATCTTTATATCAGTTATGTCTTCAAATGCCAATTTTGCCACAGTTTTGGAGCACACTAGATTATATACATCTTAAAAACTAACAATACTGATGGTAACATCTAAAAAACTTTATTTTAATTTCATGGAACCTTTAAATGTGTTTCCATTAGGTTGTTAGAGTGGCCCACTGTGGTATTGGTAACCTAGCAACCAACAGTTAACAAGGCAAGCGTACTGTAAAGAGCTGATGTGTTTCTTTTTTTCACAGTGACTGCGGCCATGAGCCGCAATCAGAAGTGAAAGTGAAACTGGGCGCACATAATTTAAATCAGGGGTCTTAAATGGTCTAATAATGTTGTCAATGACAAATGATAAGCATACGTCTCAAACGCAATAAATCAAATTTAGAATTATGAATAGTTGTATTTTGATGTCATTACTTTACTTAAAGTCTGTTCAAGTCCACCATAATGACTATACAAAATTTAGCGTTTTAACCAACAGAAGACCTACACATAGACCTAATATCATTATTGTTGTTTTACCATATGTTTGAGAAAGAACAATAATAATAGCCTACGCATATTAACCTTTGTTTTACATCCACAGAATCGTGAGAAATTCGTGATCTTGATTTTAAGCAAAAAAAAATTGTGATTCTCATTTTAGCCAGAATCGTGCAGCCCTTCATGTGGGTTTGATGTTCGCTATGTCAAAGTTTATTCAACAAATGTGTTGTCATCTCACATTATTTGCAATAACCCTTTTTCACACATCCAAAACCACCTCAATCAAGGAGTAAAATACTGTTTTTGTTAGAAATGTTATGTTTCCATCAGTTGCTTTTCATGCCATACTTCAAAATGTGCATTAACACATGCTGACGGAAAACCAGATAATGTCAATGTTGCAGTGTTGGGGAAAGATTAATCGCACCCAAAATAAAAGTTTGTTTTGGCATGTTATATGTGTGTGTGCTGTTTATATTTATTATGCATGCTTATATTTGAGAAAATTATTGTTCATATTTAGATATTAAATATAAATATGTACACTTAGCGGTCACTTTATTAGGTACACCTAACGAGTACTAGGTTGGAGGCCATTTTGTCTTCAGAAATGCTTTAATCCTTTGTGGCAGAGATTCAACAAGGTACTGGAAATATTCCTCAGAGATTTTGGTCTATACTGACATGATAGCATCACGCAGTTGCTGCAGATTTGTCAGCTGCACATCCATGATGTGAATCTCCCATTCCACAACATCCCAAAGGTGATCTCTTGGATTGAGATCTGGTGACTGTGAAGGCCATTTGAGTACAGTGAACTCATTGTCATGTTCAAGAAACCAGTCCGAGTTTGTGTTTTGACATGGTGCATTATCCTGCTGGAAGTAGCCATCAGAAAATGGGATGGACATTTTAAGCAACAATACTCAGGTAGGCTGTGGCGTTTCTAAAAATACTCAGACCAGCCCGTCTGGCACCAACAACCGTGCCATGTTCAAAGTCACTAAAATTAACCTTCTTCCCCATTCATCTTGACCATGTCTACATGCCTAAATGCACTGAGTTGCTGCCATGTGATTAGAAATTAATGTTAACAAGCAGTTGGACAGGTGTACCTAATAAAGTGGCCAGTGAGTGTATATGACACAAATTATACATAAATTTAAATATCTATGTTGCAAAATTTATTTGCTTTTATGTATGTGTGTGTATCATACATTATAAATATATATATATATATATATATATATATATATATATATATATATATATATATATATATATATATATATATATACTCACACATTGTCAAACAAACTCTTATTGTGGATGCGATTAATCTTTATTCAGCACTAAATGTTTGTTTTTAGGATTCCCTGATGAAAAGAAAGTAAAAAAAAAACTCTTCTATCATAATAAATGGCATTTCTGTCATCATTTTAACGCATCTTTGCTCACAGAATCCAGGTCTTAAGTGCAGTAAAAAGCCAAAGTTTAAAGTCCTGTCTACATAGGCGTCTTGCTCTGTCACCACACGCTTTCATCCATGTAAGCAGTGGGCAATTAACAGTGATTAATAGCGCATATCTCATTGTCGTCCTGTCAGCACGGCTTCAGGGAGCGTGTGAGAAATGTGCCGCTGCGAGCATGTGTCGTCTGACCGAGGTGCATCCTGTAATCCACTGTAATCTGGCTCAGGCCTATTAGCCATTAATTGATTGCGATATTTAATCTGAATGGACCATTATTTATGATGGTTATCATCGAAATTGCCCGTAATGGCGGATAATTATGGCCAGATGTGGTCAATCTGAGATTAGCTTTTAAAGTCAACACACATTACAGTAAACCGTCGCAGATGTGTAATATCCACACACACCCCCCCCCTTAATCTAAGCATCATGTTTGTGGAATGCAAGAACATGCGCAACTCCACTTTCTCCTAACCTCAAATGAAAGACATTACCCTTTGTCAACACACACATGCATGCACAGGCACACAGCTGCTCTGCTGGGTCTGTCACTACATTTGTGCTCATTATCACTTGTTTACTTGTTAAATTAATGTTACCAATTTAATTAAGTCATTTGTGTTTATATTCAATTATTTTTTGTGCTGTCAGTTTATTTCACACTTATTATCGCACTGTTGTCCGTGCTTGCATTGCTTATACATGTGTTGATGTGTCAAATGATGGTTCAGAAATCATTGTCATCTGCTGATTTTGTAGTCAAGAATGATTTTGTGTTATTATTTAAAGATTAAAACAGCTGTTCTGCATAAGTTTACTAATTGTTTTCCCCCCCATGATTACAGAATAGAGTCACAAAGTAGAAATGTCACAGAACTATTTTGGTTTCCTCAGGAACTGCTCAGTTTTTTTTTTCAATGAGTTAAATCATCTGCTTTATTTTACCTTGGAATTCATAAGAAAAATGTATTTATTTCTATTTTAAACACTTTTGAGAATAAGAGTTAGAATTGCAAAATGAAAACTCTTTAACTCTGGAAAAAAAATTTATTTAGAAAAATAAAGAATAAAAAGATGGAAAAAAGGTTGTGGATGACAAAAATAACATTAGAATTATGAGATGCCACACAGAATTCAGAGAAAAATCTGTGAAATTTTAAACACATTTTGAGAGGATTTGCAAAATGGAAGTTCAGTCTGAAAAAAAAGTCTGAAGTTTGAGAAGTAAACATGAAATTCGAGAAAATTTAGTAGATTAAAAATAGATGAGACATAAACTGAGAATTCAAAGAGCAAAAATCCAAATTATGAGTTAAAAACAATTATGAGGGGGAAAAAATTCTGAAAAAAAAAAACTAAATTCTGAATTTTGAGAACCTTGAAATTCCTATATGAAAAGTCTAAATTTTGAGATGCTAACATGGAATTCTGAGGAAATATAGTAGATATAATTGAATTTTGAGATGTGTAAAAATTGCCACTAGCTTGCATGGTTCGGGATCTATAGAGCTGCGCATCGTTGGATTTGCTCTTCAGTATTTGGACTCTCAGTAGTGATTATTAAACCACACTGAACTGAGCTCAACTGAACTGAACTTAAACACTAAAAACTGAACTACACTGTTTCAATTTACTATGACCTTTTATGTGAAGCTGCTTTGACACAATCTACATTGTATAAGCGCTATACAAATAAAGGTGAATTGAATTGAATTGAATGTAAACAAGGAATAAATATAGTAAATTAATAAGAGATGAGACGTAAACACAAAATTCAAAGAATAAAAATCCTGATTGTGAGATATAAACAATTATGAGGGGTGGAAAAATCTGGATATTTTTTTTTTTTTAATTTTAAGAGGTAAACTTGGTATTCCAGTGTGAAAAAGTCAGAATTTTGAGTTGTAAACATGGAATTCTGAGGAAAATATAGTAGACTAAATAAAGATTCCGAATACAAAGAACAAAAATCTAAATTATGAGATATACATCTAGAAAATCTAGCAAAAAATGTCAATTTTGAGAAGTAATCTTGGAATTCCAGAATGAAAAAGTCTGAATTTTGACATGTAAGCATAGAATTCCAAGGAAAAAAGGAAAGCAATGGAATCATCTACTTCAATAGAACCTTTCATTTCTAGCAGTGTATAAAGTTTAAAATCAATATTTAGTTGACGATCAGTTCAAACCATTGAATCACTCTTGATTTGAGCTGTTCTCAGATCAGTTAGTAAGGCTGCTTGCAGATTAGCGTCAGTGTCCCCGTCACTTTGTGGATTTAGGGAGGAATGTGGTGAGAAGGGAGGGATGGTGGTTTTAAAGTGATTGGAGAGAGCGATGGCGGTTTTTAAACGAGTTCACTGAGGGATGGTGGTTTTTAAAGGCGTGGAGGAGGTGATGTTTATTGACTTACGGACCGCGGCGGCCATAGAGGGTTATTTAGAAGAATGGCTGGCAGCGCTCCAGCGATGGAGACGTGTGTGCATATGTGTGTGTTTTAACACGTTAAACTAATCACGCTGTGCAGCTTCGACAGGAACGAGACCTGAGTAAAAGTTACCCATAATCCCCTTGTGTTCAACAGATGTTTATTTTGTTGTAGGGTGTTATAAATGGGCGCAGGAGAAGTGGTGCCTGTTTCCTTATTGGGAACATTTACATGCTAGAACGGTTTCTCTTGCTCACATTCTTGCTCGGTTCCCAAACCTAATGAGCTGTCTACTTATCCAGCATATTTAAGGCATCAGAAACCACACTCCTCTAACACTAAAACTGTTAAAAACATATTATTTATCCAATATTTGTGCGCATTTTTATTAGGGTTGGGTCGATAGACGATGCCATCATCCATCGCCGATGGCCGATAGACATCACAATGCTGAGCCGGCATCGCGATCCTCCGCCCCACCCCATCGCAGCAGCAACCCGCTCGCGTCTCACTATACTTGTTAAACATGATATTTAATTAACCTTGTCTCTATCTAATGACTCTCCTGTCTTTTGAAACGATCAGGTAACATATCACAGCGTCAGTACATTGCTTCACCATTGCTTCAATCTTTCGTTTTCACACTTGTACTTTAGTGAAAACCTCAGATACTGTTGGTTGGTTCCTGTTGGTTGTGCACCTTTCACCAACCAAATTTTGTCGACGCCATTATAACGAATCAGATCACTCTGCCTATTCATGCCAGAGTCCTGCAGAAAAAAGGATTGACAGGTGGTCATTTGTGTGTAACTTATCTTTTATTTATTATTGATTTTGTTATTGGTAAAACAAAGACCATGCGGGTCAGATATTTACAATGGTATAGGGTACAAATAATTCGTTATGAATTCATGAACTTTTCGTAAATAATTAATTCGCTGCCGCCTACAATGATGATGCCATCGTCAGTCGCGATGTTTCACATTAGACAGCGTAGGATGCCAAATTGGTCGTCATCGCCCAACCCTAATTTCTATGCACACTGAATGTCTACAGGGTGTCCTTGGAGTCTTAAAAAGTCTCAAAAACAAATTTAAAAAACAATTTTTTTGTAAAAATTGTAAAAAATTTAGATTCTTTAGATTTTAAATATTTATATTCTCAACAGGGTTAAGTTCTGGACTCTACAACACTCTGTGGTGGCCAGTCCAATTGTAAAAATGATGCCTCATGCTCCTTGAACCACTCTTTCAGAATGTGAGATCTGGGAATCCTACCATTGTTATCTGTCAGGGAAGAAAATAATCTTCTGAAGGGATGACCTGGTAATACAGTATATTCAGGTGGTCAGCTGACCTTATTCTTAAAGTCTTAAATTCACTGAAATATTGTGTTGTAGGTGTTTTTTTTGATGGGGCAAGTAAAAAATCTTTTCTGCTAGACCAACTAATGGCCAGCAGAAAAAAAATCCTGCACGTGTTGTCCTGAATAAGGAATAAATTTGGAATTACAAAATATGAAAAAGTCTGAATTTTGATATGTAAACTTGAAATTCTAAGATAATATAATGAATTATAAAAGACTCAGAATACAAAGAGCAAAAAATCTAAATTATGAGATATAAAGAATTATGCAGGGGAGAGCAATTCCAGAAAAAATGTCTGAATTTTTAGAATTCCAATATGAAAAGTCTTATATCAAAGTGGGATGGGGGAGGATGTCTCAATTTTGAGAAATAAACTTGAAAGTGCAATATGAAAAAGTCCGAATTTTAAGATGTAACCATGAAAATCTGAGGGAATATAGTAGATTATAAAAGATTATAAAATTTCATTCATAATGGTCTTAAAAGTCTAAAATTTGACTTGATTGAACCAGCAGAAACCCTGTGTCTATTCAGAGTTCTCCAAATCAGTGACTTATGAGTTGGCCCACACGGAATCTGCGCACACAGAATTCCACAGATTTTTAGCCCATCATTAATTCTGTTTATTTACTTGAGTAAATGTGTGTAAATCTATATTTATTCAGTTTAAATTAATTTCAGTAATATTATTGACTAATATGAAAATCTTCATCTGATTTATGTACAATGCAGTTTGTACAGTAATATTTTCTGTCTTTTAGTAGATATATTATATGAGAGACTTGCTTTGTTTACCAAATAAAGTGGGTCTAATTGGATTTGCGTTGTAAACATTTAATAAGTTAAAAAGATATAACTTTTTATTTCATATATTAAGGTTTTAGTTATGATACTCCCAAAATAATTCCGCAGAAATCCCCTGATTTTTACCAAAATTCTCTGCAGAAATGGCAAAAAATGTCCGCAGATTCCATCTGGTCCTACTTATGAGGTTCCCTTTCAATTCAGTCCCTATGTAGGCAGCGAGGCCGATCGCTAGATACTGTTTGCACTCACTGCATGCATATTCATAAATCTCAATCTCTGTGAAGTTCTCAGACAAACTGAGATATGTTCAGACGCCTCTTGGCAGTTTCTGTCAAAGTGTTTTTAAAATATACGCCAAAATCTGCAGACACAAAATATAATCACAGTTGATGTGCAATTGGCAAATAATGCGCAGCTGTTTATTTTCTTCTCTCTTTTTGGAAGTATAGGATTCACAATTCGTCAAAGCAACAACATCACCACAGGAGGCAAATCTCTCCAGGCAACCCAAAGCAGATTTGTTGGTAAACTACTGCAGGTTGTGCCAATTAAAATGATGAATTGTGATTTCTGTTTATGTAAGTGAGTTAATCAGAGCACATCTGTAAACAGATGACTGCTGTCAGTGTTATAGCCCAGCTAAACTTAGAAAACAAAGAGCCGTCAATTAAAGTTGGAAGGATTTACAGCTGAACTGCAGCTCTTTCAGATGAGGTGGATAGTGCAGTTCAGATGCTGAAATATTCAAATAATTCATCTGTGTGTTTTAAATATTTGTATTAGGGCTGTCAATAGATTCATTTGTGATTTAAATAAGCCACTATGGCTCCATCTATCTCATTTCTTTGCACTGCCTTTAGCTTTTATAATATCATTTCAATATGCTTCTGTGCTTTCACAACATTTACTTCCATTCAGAGTTGCATTCTTTGCCAAAATCTTGTATAGATGCTGGTAGAGTCGGACCACTGTGCAAAGTCTTCTTCAGCACGTCCCAGATTCTCAATAGGGTTAAGGTCTGGACTCTATGGTGGCCAGTCCATGTGTAAAAATGATATCTCATGCTCAATAAACCAGTCTTTCACAATGTAAAGCTGCATCCTACCATTGTCATTTGTCAGGGAAGAAAAAAGAATTGATGGAATAACCTGGTCATTCAGTATATTCAGGTGGTCAGCTGATTTCATTTTTTGGGCTCATAACATTTCTGAATCTCGACCTGACCAACTGTAGCATCTTCAGATCACAACACTGGCCCCACAGGCTTGTATAGTCAGCACTAGGCATGATGGGTGTCCATCTCTCTCTTCTTACCCTAATGCACCATCACTCTGGGACAGGGTAAATCTCATCAAGACTACATGAGCTTTCTCCATTGCTCTAGAGTCCATCATTATGCCCCCTAGCATATTGAAGCCTTTTCTTTGCATGGGAGCCTCACTGATTGGGCTTAAATTAAGGGTACACGTCTGTTTAGACCCCAATCCCTTGAGTCCCCTATGCATTATATGTAGAAA
This sequence comes from Danio aesculapii, assembly GCF_903798145.1. NCBI lineage: Eukaryota > Metazoa > Chordata > Actinopteri > Cypriniformes > Danionidae > Danio > Danio aesculapii. The sequence goes on along the minus strand of NC_079435.1, from coordinate 8,773,754 downwards.
TCCTCTTAGTTTTAGTTATAAACATAGCCGTGAGTGATCGATTGCCAGTATTGATCATTCATATTTCTTCCTCAAAGATGATGGTTCCCTACTATAATTCCAGTTCTTAATAATGCATTGGACAGTTCATTCATTCATTTATTCATTCCTTCATTCATTCATTACCTTCAACTTAGTCCCTTTATTCATCAGGAAGCCCTACAGCGGAATTAACCCACCAACTTATCCAGTATATGTTATATATAGCGGATTCCCTTCCAGCTGCAACCCTATACTGGCAAACATCCATACACACTCATTCACACACATACACTAAGGCCAATTCAGTTTATTCTATTCACCTACCATATAGCGCATGTCTTTGGACATGGAAACCCACGCAAACACTAGGAGAATTGCAAACTTCTAACAGGGCTAACAGAAATGCCGAATGACCCAGCCAGGTCTCGAGCCAGCAACCTTCTTGCAGTGAGGTGACAGTGCTAACCACTGAGCCATCATGTCACCCACATTGGACAGTTTTTAACTTGTATATAAAATTCATTCATTCATTTATTTTTTTTCGGCTTAGTCCCTTTATTAATCTGGGGTTGCCACAGCAGAATGAACCGACAACTTATCCAGCCTATGTTTTTACACAGCGGATGCCCTTTCAGCTGCAACCCATCACTGGGAAACATCCATACACACTCATGCACACACATGCACTAAGGACAATGTAGCCTACTTAACTCACCCATACCACGTGTCTTTGGACCTGTGGGGGAAACCGGAGCACCCGGAGGAAACCCACGCGAACATGGGGAGAACATGCAAACTCCACACACAAATGCCAACTGGCCCAGCCAAGGCTCGAACGAGCGACCTTCTTGCTGTGAGGCGAACAGGCTCCCACTGCGACAAACTAATTTGCCGTTGTAAGTAGGGGGCAGGGGTTTGTTTGACCGATGGCAGAGAGAGATGGAAACTTGTTTGAAAACAGTCATTATTGTTACATATTGGCTCAGTTCATTTGATTGCATCCTTTCTAGCTATCTAAAAATTGGTTTTCTTTAAAGGGATAGTTCACCCAAAACTGAAAACTGACATCATTTAACCAAACTCTTTACTTGTTCCAAACCTGTTAAGAGTTTCTTTCTTCTGTTGAAGTCAAAAGTAGATGGATTTGTGTTAGGACAACATGAAAGAATTAAGTTAACTCACTAGTTTTTGTAAGTTTTAGTGGATTGAACATGAAACAATTAAGTTTTTCCCCGAAAACCTCAAGAATTGTGTTGTCTCACCTCATTAATATTAAGTAGTTTGAACAAATAGCAAACATCATCTTTTGATGAACTGAGCCAGCCAGGACTCAAACAAGCAACCTTTTTGCTGTGAGATGACAGTGCTAACCACTGAGCCACTGTCACATTGGACAGTTCTTAACCCATATATAAAATACATAATAAAATAAACAAATTTGTGATTGTAAGTAGGGGCAGGGATTTGTTTGACCGATGGCAGAGAGATGGAAACTTGTTTGAAAACAGTCATTATCGTTACAGATTGGTTCGGTTTATTGATTGCACCCTTTCTATCTATCCAATTAAATTATCAATCGCTGAAACCAGATTTCTCAAGTGACATGACAATCATGTTTATGACAGATTTATGACAAGGTATGTTGTCTTGGTAATGTCATAACTGAGCGAATGACACTTGAAGGTCCCATGAAAGCTTTTTAGATGTTACCATCGGTATTGTTAGTTTTTAAGAAGTCTATAAGCTAGTGCGCATCAAAACAGTGACAAAATTTGCATTGTAGTTTGTAAATAAAGCGTGTAGTTTGTCACTTTCGCCTAAATGTTTTTAATCAATGGTTTTATTCACGTCACCTCATACTTCATTGTCTAATCAAATCTTCTGACCAATCAAATGCTCTCTAGCTGACATGCCCCGCCCCCTTTGCCCCGCCCCCGCCCCCGCCCCGCCTATCATTGGCAAAACTGGGTAAAAGGGGAGGAGCTACACTATGTCCCGCCCTCTCTTCATGTTTCAGTTGAAATTGCGTCAAATATCGAATAAAAAATGCACATTTCAAAGCACTTCACAGGACCTTTAATGACAATCGTCATAAGCATGCATAAAAGCTCATTCATATTCAGGATGTGTTATGTGATGATTATAAAGGTGTCTTATGAACACCCCTTTCAAGTAAAGTATTACCCATGTTTTTTATTATGGGGATGATTTTTACCAGTATATTGCAAACGATAAGATATTGCACATCCCTTGTATTTTTGTTGAATAAAATCACCTCAGCTCTGCAGCAGTGGTGTGACTGGCGCATTGCCAGCGTCCAGCCTCACTCTCATGATATGTGTGTTTAGACTGGCTTTCACTGAGGTGGTAAAATCCAGACCTGAACCTGAAGGCCGCAGACGCATCGGACGCAGACTCGGTCTAAGGAACTGGGTCATGTTCGGGTTAGCACTTTTGCAGCGTCTGCTCGCAGTGAATGACTAAATGAGCTCAATATCTGGCAACGTTCGGACAATGCTTATCATTACCCTCAAGTCGGGCCGTCAAGCAGCGGAGGTTTATGTGCGTTTTATAATTCCACGATGATGTCATCAGCTCATTACCGCTGGCCTCGGATCAGTTGATTCACGAGCGTTTGGTAATTGAAAGAGATCATTGGTGGAGGAATGTATCAGGATCAGTAAAAGATGTTGGACAACAGAGGTCAGATATCGAGCGTGAGCATTAGCATGAACGCGGTGCCAGCTTACCTGCTAGATAAAGAGCTTTTGGAGGCTGGCTTTTTTTTCTTTTATTATGTTAACATGTTGTTCTTATCTCCTCCATTGGAAGTGGTTGTTTTTCTCTGTGTACAGACTCTATGGCTGAGATACTCAAATTACAGCACTCGGGGCCCACTTTCAGAAAATGCACAAACCTGATAATGAATTTGGGTTTAGAATACACAGTAACTAACAGTTGAGACAGGTTCTTTATCAGCGGTTTTGTTTTCCCAAGTATTTTGTGCTATCATCATCATCGAGACATTTCATTGTTACGTACCATCATTTAACGGTTGTTCATTTGCATTGATTGTTCATTGGAATCTTTCCATTGCACAAATGGTTCCTCATAATGGAATGTTTTAGACTTAAGTAAATGTTTTATAAGAGGTGTATATTTTCTATAGGGATTGAAAATAGTTTGCTTTTAAGGGACAGTTCACCAAAATCTGAAAATTCTGTCATCATTTAACCAAACTCTTACTTGTTCCAAACCTGTCCAATTTTCTTTCTTCTGCTAATCTCAAAAGAAGATGGATTTGTGTTGAGACAACATAAAATAATTAGGTTAACTTACTAGTTTTTGCACATTTCAGTGGATTGAACATGAAACAATTAAGTTTTTTCCCAAAAACCTCAAGAATTGTGTTGTCTCACCTAATTAATATTAAGTAGTTTGAACAAATGGCAAGCATCTTTTAAGAGAAGAAAGATGTAAACCTGGAACCAGAAACCTGTAACCATTGACTTCCTTTGTTTTTCCTACTATGGAAGTCAATGGTTACAGGTTTTGAGCTTTTTAAAAAAAAATTTCTTGTTTAGTCTTTAACAAAATAAAGAAACTTTTAATATTTCGATTTTGCGGTGAACTATTCTGAACTACCCTGCAGCCATCTTAATGTCAAAATGACATCACAAACATGTTAAAACCTTGACGTCCATTTGAAATGCACACATTGATGCTTTTTGACCACCCAAATAACAATTCAAAAAGTATTTTAATAAGAAAATTTGTATCTAAAAGCTTCAATTTAGAGCTGGGCGATTTCATTGAAATCGTATCAAAATCGCGAATATTGAATCTGAAAATGCACGATTTCAAAATCGCCTTACAGCATGATTTTCCCGCAGTATGCTATTTGAACCAATCATAACATAGTGCGCCTGAAAAGAGAGTGAGAACTGGAGACTAAACAACCTGCATAAACAGCGATGATGAGTTCAGTACAGGAGGACTTGATGCCCCCCAAAAGAGTCAACCTCTGTGATGTGGGATTACTTTGGATGCAGAAAGGCTGATGTATTGCAGAACCAGGTCAGTCACATATTAAAAGCTTGTGTAAAGCACGAGGGCCGTCGCTTCCTTCAGCATTTTCAACACTCTTTGCGCTCACGCTCGTTTGTCATTGCTGAGCGACCATCAATTGTGTTTCGCAAAGGACGACAAACTAACAAAACATTGCTGCAGCTCTGATACAAGTTTTATTTACGTGAGCTCGCCCCTCCCAGCATACACATGCAAGCCGTGCGCCTCTGTTGGAAATAACGCATTTGTGTACGCAAAAGACGTAATTTATGAACGGCCTATTCCACGGCAGCATCACAATGAGGTGATCTGTGATCTTACTCATGGCAAAAAAAAAAAATCCGTGGACACGTACAACAGTACACACAATTACTTCTGATATGCGGTGAAGTCGTCTATTTGTTTTACGATAGGTCTGGTTTAGAGACTGGGGTTGCATCTAAAACCGCCTACTACTCAGTAGGTACTGCATTTGAATTTAAACATACTACTCGGCCGTTAGAAAAGTGAGTTCTATACAGTATGAACGTGAGAAGTATGAATGGAATTTGGTGGTATTACATCCACCATTTTGTCATGATCATGTGATCTACCGACGTCAGTTGAGTAGCTCCACTTCAGTTTATGAATTCTTTTAAGGGGCATCATGGAATAGTGTAGCATCCATCCGATGCACACTTCAGAATCTTGCCAGCAGTAGTAGGTTATACTGATTCATACTGATTTTACCATATTATATAGTATGGAAGTTTGCGATTTCGGACGCAGCTAATACGTTACTTTTATTTTTTGTTTTAGAGACATACAGTTGAAGTCAGAATTATTAACCCCCCTTTAATTTTTTTAAAAATTTTTTTATATTTCCCAATTGATGTTTAACAGAGCAAGGAAAAATTCACAGTATGTCTGATAATATTTTTTCTTCTGGAGAAAGTCTTATTTGTTATTTCAGCTAGAATAAAAGCAGTTTTAAATTTTTACAAGCCATTTTAAGGTCGAAATTATTATCCCCTTTAAGCAATTTTTTTTTCGATTGTCTACGGAACAAACCATCGTTATACAATAACTTGCCTAATTACCCTAACCTGCCTAGTTAACCTAATTAACCTAGTTAAGCCTTTAAATGTCACTTTAAGCTGTATAGAAGTGTTTTAAAAATATCTAGTCAAATATTATTTACTGTCATCATGACAAAGATGAAATACATCAGTTATTAGAGATGAGTTATTAAATCTATTATGTTTAGAAATATGTTGAAAGAGACTTCTCTGCATTAAACAGAAATTGGGGAAAAAATAAACGGGGCTAATAATTCAGGGGGGCTAATAATTCTGACTTCAGCTGTAGGTCTTTGATAAAGATCTAATTGTTTTCCTTCAGAAATATGTTTCAGATTCACATTGTAAAACGTCTGTGTTTTGAATATCGTGATTAAAATCGAAATCGCAATATTGTTCAAGAAACTTGTGATAGGTTTCTTTTCCCCTTATTGCACAGTCCTCCTTCAATTGCAAATTTACTCTGTTAGGTCTATGATCTACGCATGGCAAAAAAAAAGTCTGTGGACATGTGCAACAGTACACACAACTACTTCTGATATGCGGGTTATGTAGTCTATTTGTTTTGCCATAGGTCTGTTCTAGAGACATTTTATCATAAATTTACTCTGGATTTCATGTTTTCATTGCATGTAAACAAGCTTGATGTCAAAACAACATCGAATTGACTGTACTGTAATTGTTTTTTGATGTGTTAGATGTCGATTTGATGTCATTTTGACATTAAAGTAATCATTTGACATCAAACTGATTTGTTTTTTTAAATCGTTTTGACATCAAGATGTCCACTGGGTCATTTTTATAACACTTTTAGATTTTTCAAAACATCTTTGAAGTTATTTATAAACATGCAAATCTTACGTAAATATGGTGGACTTCATACTCAATTTTTAAAGAAACAAATTGGCTATAATTAATGTGTACATTGCAAAACCTTCACCCCATCTGCAATGCAAACAAGCGGTGCAGCATGCAATCAGCAGAGACGTTGCAATAAAATCAGTGTGTTTTGTATTATTTTGCATGATACGATTGAGACTGTGACGGCTCACGGTGGAACTAAAACATCATTTGTATTTACAGTGCTGTGCTGCAGTTTCAGTAGCAGTTTCTCAGTGTTTTCCGCACATCAGAAGACATAAATCATTCTGTTCCAGCGCTTGTTTTTTTTTCCCCTCCAAATCTTGATTTCCAGCCCTAATTACACTAACTGCCTAGTGTGAGTGTTTTCTTTCATTGTATCTGAGAGGTAAGGCCTCGGGTTGAAGCATTGATATGCACATATTGGATTTCTTAAGGGGATGCAAAGGAATGTTAACCATATTATCCCACTTAGAGGCTCTCGGGGTTGCCAAGTTCTGTCTCGGGAACTCTGTGCATTGTGCTTGTCGTCCCACACTGCGGTCGCAGGCCTCTGGAATGCATCTGAATTGTACGGTTGCCAGATATTATCGCTCCGATCAATGTCTCATGCTCCTGAAATGCACCTTGCGGGGTTCAGGTATTTTGTTCATCTTATCTGAGCGAGTCAGGAACTCAGAAACACAACACTGAGCGATCGGCGGAGTCCGATCGGGGGCCGTCGTGTCATTTTTACTCCCGAATTCTGTCCTCTGGCACCACACCCCATCAGCGTTTAAAGAAGTCGTTGTGCAGTTGTTGATTTTCAGCACTGGAACTCGAAGTGCTGTGAATGTTCTCGGTAAAATCCCACAAAGGGCTCAGCGGAAGAAACCGGATCAGGCCCTTGGGTACTGTGGCGAATAAACCTCTCTGTTTCTCAACCCGGACAAATTGTGCATTGAGCTTCTCAAACAAGCTCCTAACGGAAAATTTCACCCGTCTTTTAATGTTTTAAGAGCTGTTTATTATAGTTTTGAGAATCTCTTTTGAATACAATGGTTTCCACTGATGATGTGGTTTGTAATGACATAGAATTGTCATAAATTATGACAGTTCATTTTTCTGGCTGAGCTGCTCTTTTCAGTTTATTATAGCAGGGTTGTGTTTTGGTTAACCGATGTCGAGTCAGTCTCACCAAGCTAGCGTTTTTTCTTATATCCAGAGACCTGACATTCCTCTTTTACTCAGTTCCTGCCTTTTATCTCATTTTTTCACTCGAAACAATGCTGGGTTGCATTGACGAACTCATAATTGGGTTAATTTCATTCATTTTCTTTTTAGCTTGGTCCCTTATTTATCAGGGGTCGCCACAGCAGAACGAACCAACAACTTTTCATATGTTTTATACAGTGGATGCCCTTCCAGCCACAACCCAGTACTGGGAAACATTTGGTTAACTTTTAAAATGTAATTTAAATAGCATTTTTCTATCCCATCTGTTGTGTTTGTCCATATTTAACCCAACATTGGGTTATAACCAGGGTGCGAATTACAGGGGGTTTGGGGGGGAGGGGGTCTGACCCCTCTAAATAACAATTGATCTCCCCTGAAGGACATCAAAACTAGATGAATGAGGGGGTCTGTCCTTTAATAGTTAAGAAATAGTTTGCTCTGATCTGTTTCTCAAATAATATTAATAATTAAAATAATAGATAACTTACATATACATTTGCCCACCACTATAATGCTTTATGCCATAGTGAATGCATGTTTGTACCAAAAATATAAATTCAACCGGTTTGAAACTGGCAAATCTTGAGAACCAACAGAAAATAGCTGTTTCCATCCAAAAATGTGAATTAAATTTATGTGCAAAACAGGAATATCACATAAAAGACGTGCGAATAAAGCAACGGTTCCATCCAATGAGTCAAAGAAAACAAAATCGTCACTTCCTGATTACCTGGCGCCAAATATCAACAGTATAAATGAAATTTGCTGCAGCAGGAGAAGCTGCGTGAATCTTTTCCTTATTTAATAAATGTCTTGCGCCTCAGAAGACAATGCTGACACACAATGAATGCGTGGTGGCATTTGAAGGTGTCAGACGCGGAGCACAGGCACTGGAGGTAATTAATAATATAATAACACTAATACTGGCGTTTTAGAATGACCAAAACAACATTTCCGATGTTTTACAGATGTTTGCTCAGCCTGCTGGTTTGCCCATTTACACACATTTTCATCATCACATGATCTCTTATAACAAAATCACATGACTTTTTTTAATGCGCATACTGGAGTTTGTTCGGTAAAAGTGTTTCTATCCTAATTTATGCGCATCTTATTGTATAAAAAGTTCATCCTACTCAGTTATGCACGCGTGGTTTTTCTGCACATTTTCAAAAGTTATGTGCAAGTGTTCTCAAAACGTGTATGTTGTAAAACGTGTATGTTGCATTTGTGTAAAACTAGATGCATAGTTTGTATTTTATTATACACTGGCTCGCACATGGAAGCTAAACCGTAGAATAAAAAATACACTCATGTCATTGAGTACCACTCAATATGCCTCAAAACACTGAAAACATAATAACAAGTTTGGTTAATAAATGAGATGGAATTGAATTGAATATATAAATTTGGTTCACTGAGGAATATTGCAATATTACGAACATAATCGAAAAACTTGACCCCCGATTGTCCATGTATAATTGGCACCCTGGTTATAATAACCCAGCATTTTTAGTGTGTTGGTATGACGATTGTTTCTGGGTGTTGTGCACAAAAATGAAAAATACCTCAGTTTTGAAGCCATGATTTGGTACATTTTCAGTACAGCTGTGGGTGAAACTAAACCTAGGTTTTTTTATTTAAATTTTTTTATTAAACCTTGAATTTCTGAGCACTTTAAAAATGCTGGGTTGATTCATCACATTTGGGTAATTTAAGAATCAGATCATAGATTAGATATTTTATCCTTTAGAAAACTGTGACTGCACTGTAAAAAAGGACATGACAAAAACGACTTGTTAGTTTTTTGTTAGTTTAACTTATTGTAGGTTTTAGGTTAGTTAAACTTTAGCATAAAGGAACAGTCCACTCTTTTTAATAGGCTCATTTTACAGCTTTTCTAGAGTGAAACGGTTAAGTCTTACCATTTTTTTAATCCATACAGCTGATCTTCTGGTCTGCCGGATGCACTTTTAGCTTATCTTAGCATAGATAATTGAATCGGATTAGACCATTAGCATCTCACTCAAAAATGCAAAATCAATAATTTTGAGTCTTCTTTTTTAAAGCTTTATTCTTCTGCAGTTATATTGTCCTCTAAGACCAATGGAAAATAAAAAGTTGTTATATATCGAAGCATGTTAAAATTCGAAGTTGAAACGAATCGAGTTGACGTGCATTGTATCTAATGCACGTAACCTTCATGTAATCTTGATGTCAAAATGACAATAAATCGACATCCAACATTGCCATTAAATATTGATCAAAGGACAGTCATAAAATTAGTTTTTGGCATGTTTCTTAACCCCACTGTTAGATGCCAATTTGATGTCATTTTGACATCAAAGGAAGTCAATTGACATCAGATCGATTAGCATTTTTGACATGTTTTTTTGATGTTGTTCTGACATCAAGGTGCCCGCTGGGAATCTTAAATTTGAGCCTGACAACATAAACAAAACAAGTGTAGAGGTTCCACACCTGCAGTTATTAAAACAACACTGCACTTGTTAAACACACGTACCAAACAGAAAAACGCCACCCGAAAATATTCTTCACAAATATGTACAGTTGAATCAGAACTATTAGCCCCCCTGAATATTTTTTTCTCTCATTTTCTGTTTAAATGAGTGGATTTTTTTCAATACACTTCTAATCATAACAGTTTTAATAACTCCTAATTGATTTATTTTATCTTTGCCATGATGACAGCACATAATATTTCACTAGATATTTTTCTAGATACTAGTATTCACAGGGTTCATACACATTTTTACTACTAAAATTCCATGACTTTTCCACGACTTTTCCAGAAATTTCAAGTAAATTTTCATGACCTATTGATTCATATAATGTCTACGTATTCATGGTAAATAATAAAAACAATGCATGTTTAAATTGATTACAGCATATCATAAAACACGCAACAGTCTATTTTGTTTAAATTTGTTTTATATCTATGTAAAATTGATTTTGATAATGCCTAAACAGCACTATTAATGTGAGAGCATGATTTTGGCCAAGGACAGAACAGAAGTAAAGACAACTAACCTATATTCAAGTTAGGGATGCACAATATATCGTTTATATAGAATATGCAATGTTAAATCGGTATTATAGTTTAATATAGAGTTTAATTATAATGGATTAAAAGTTTATCATCTGCATGCATTATTAAAGAGAAAGTTCACCCAAACATTACTAACCATTTTCATTACACCCTTCACTTGTTTCAAACTTTTTTTTTTTAAAAAAAGAACACAAAAAGAAGACATTTTTATAACTCCTATACTATTGAAACAAGTGAAGGGTGAGTGAATAGTGAGTACATTTTAATCTTTGAGTAAATACTTAATCTTTAATCTTTAAGGCCTGTGACTGTGTGAACATTTCAATATTTCAGAGTTTAAAACATCCGGCCACAAGTTAGCCGGCCACTTTAATAAAGATAAAATAATATACAATGAAGATTATGCAGCGTTGATTATTCAATATCTGTACCAGAATAGTGAACACCTGAAAACTATAATTCCCTTTTATATATTTTATCTATGCTTGTAATTTATTTGTTATATATTATTTGAGATTCACTCCCCTACAAAATCCCCCCAATCAATCCAAATAAACCTGTTAAATCATCTGCTGATATTGTATTCACATCGCAGTATACATCACAGAAATAAAACATATGGTAATGTCAGATTTTTTCAATATCACGCAGCCCTAATTCAAGAACACAGATATTTGTTAAACTAATTTCCATGACTTTTCCAAAACTTTGTAGGTTTTTCTGTTTTTCCAAAGCTTTTCCAGGCCTGTAAAATGCCATGTCCAAATTCAAAAGACTTTTCCAGGTTTACCATGGCATGACCGTGTGAACCCTGTATTCAACTTAAAGTGACATTTAAAGGCTTAACTAGGTTAATTAGGTTCAGTTAGTGTAATTAGGCAAGTTATTGTATAATGATGGTTTGTTCTGTAGACTATCGAACCAATGTTGCTTAAGGAGGCTAATAATATTGACCTTAAAATATTTTTGAAAAAACTAAAAACTTCTTTTATTCTAGCCGAAATAAAACAAAAGAAACATTCTCCAGAAGAGAAAATATTATAGGGAATACTGCGAAAAATTCCTTTCTCCATTAAACATAATTTGGGAAATAATTAAAAAAAAATAAAAATAAAAATTGACAGGAGGGCTAATAATTTTCACCTCAACTGTACGTTATGCTCAGAGTATAGATGAAATACTGTTTAGTTACTTGCAGTTTCTTTGTAGTAAAAGGCTTGGATCAGATGCGTGTGTGTGTGTGTGAAGGCAGCATCTGCAGAAATCAAGAAGCCGCATAATTAGCCCTCGGTGTGTTTGCAGAAGAGTAATCGCGCCAGCTCTTTTTATTTATGTTTTAGTGCGCGTACACCTTCACACAGGTGTCAGAGACCTGAGCAAACACGCAGGCCAGCACAGTCAAATGAGGTCAGGAGAGAAGCGTGAGCTGGATTTATATCGCTGCGCTCTGGAGAGAAACTCTGGTTCCAAAGACAAGACGGAGGAAGAGTCTGCGCTGTACACACTGTAAAAAACCATTAGTTGACTTCACTTAAAATAAGGGAGTAAATCTGTTGCTTTTAAAACAATTAACTGACTTTACTTGGGTGTTTACTCACTTTTTTAAGTACATGAACTACAGTTGAAGTCAGAATTGTTAGCCCTCTTGTATATTTTTCCCCAGTTTCTGTTTAACGATTTTTCAAGATACTAGTATTCAGCTTAAAGTGACATTTAAAGGCTTAATTAGGTTAATTAGGCAAGTGATTGTGTAACAGTGATTTGTTCAAAAATATTGCTTAAGGGGGCTAATAATATTGACCTTAAAATGGCTTTATAAAATTAAAAACTGCTTTTATTCTAGCCGAAATAAAACTAATAAGATTTTCTCCAGAAGAAAAAATATTATAGAAAATACTGTGAAAAATTCCTTGCTTTGTTAAACATCATTTGGGAAATATTTGAAAGAGAAAAGGGCTAATAATTCTGACTTGAACTGTATGTGCATAATTATACAAATTAAGTTAAATCAACTTAAAAGTTCCAAGTTACAATGGGTTTACTAAATTTTTTTAAGTAAAGTCAACTTGTCGCTTTATAGGTAACAGGTTTACTCCTCTTTTTAAGTAAAGTTAATCACATTTTACAGTGCACTAGCTCTGGGATATATCCGCATTTTACCACTTATACTCATCACTGAAGTCTGTTTCTGCCTGAAAACATCCTCAATGCTTCTACATTAGTTGGTGTGAAACTGCTTACCTCATTATTACTGCTGTTTATACTCTTCCTCATACTTACAGGTTTTTCTAAATTCTTGTCACATTTCAGTGTGTAATTTGTCCTTTTTTGAGGGCTTTTGAACTTTACCTGATTCGTAAAGATTTTTTTAATAAATGAAGTAATTTCTTAGGATTATTAAATATTACAGATAATGTTTTAATGTCTGGGCAAGTTAACTGAAGACCTACAAATCAACCAATACAAAAATGTCTGGCTGGCTGCATTATAGCATTGTGGGCAAGTTGTGAATGATAATTAATTTATTCAGATTAGAATTAATTAGTAAATTCGTTATTAGTTATCCATCCATCCATCCATCCATCTATCTATCGTTCCATCAATCCATCCATCCATCTATCTACCAATCATTCTATCGTTCTCTGTCTGTCTGTCTGTCTGTCTGTCATTTCATCATTCTATCTTTTTCTATTCTTCATTCTATCTTCCTATCGTTAATTCTATTTTTATATTCTATCTCTCTGTCTGACTGTTTATCTATCTATCTATCTATCTATCTATCTATCTATCTATCTATCTATCTATCTATCTATCTATCTATCTATCTATCTATCTATCTATCTATCTATCTATCTATCTATCTATCTATCTATCTATCTATCTATCTATCTATCTATTGTTCTATCATTCCATCCATCCATCCATCCATCCATCCATTCATCCATCCATCCATCCATCCATCTATCGTTCTATCTATCTACCAATCATTCTATCGATATATCTATCGTTCTGTCTGTCTGTCTGTCTGTCATTTCATCATTCTATCTTTCTATCTTTTTCTATCCTTCGTTCTATCTTCCTATCGTTAATTCTATTTTTCTATTCTATCTCTCTGTCTGACTGTTTATCTATCTATCTATCTATCTATCTATCTATCTATCTATCTATCTATCTATCTATCTATCTATCTATCTATCTATCTATCTATCTATCTATCTATCTATCTATCTATCTATCTATCTATCTATCGTTCCATCCATCCATCCATCTATTTATCTATCGTTCTATCTATCTACCAATCATTCTATCGATAAATCTATCGTTCTGTCTGTCATTTCATCATTCTATCTTTCTATCTTTTTCTATCTTCCTATCGTTAATTCTATTTTTCTATTCTATCTCTCTGACTGTTTATCTATCCATCCATGCATCCATCCATCCATCCATCCATCGTTCTATCTATCTACCAATCATTCTCTCGATATATCTATCGTTCTATCTATCGTTCTGTCTGTCATTTCATCATTCTATCTTCTATCCTTCGTTCTATCTTCCTATCGTTAATTCTATTTTTCTTTTCTATCTCTCTGACTGTTTATCTGTCTGTCTATCTATCTATCTATCTATCTATCTATCTATCTATCTATCTATCTATCTATCTATCTATCTATCTATCTATCTATCTATCTATCTATCTATCTATCTATCTATCTATCTATCTATCTATCTATCTATCGTTCTATCGTTCTATCTATCTATCGTTCTATCTATCTATCTATCGTTCTATCTATCGTTCTATCTATCGTTCTATCTATCTATCTATCTATCTATCTATCTATCTATCTATCTATCTATCTATCTATCTATCTATCTATCTATCTATCTATCTATCTATCGTTCTATCTATCGTTCTATCTATCTATCTATCGTTCTATCTATCTATCTATCGTTCTATCTATCTATCTATCTATCTATCTATCTATCTATCTATCTATCTATCTATCTATCTATCTATCTATCTATCTATCTATCTATCTATCTATCTATCTATCTATCTATCTATCTATCTATCTATCTATCTATCTATCTATCTATCTATCTATCTATCTATCGTTCTATCTATCTATCTATCTATCTATCTATCTATCTATCTATCTATCTATCTATCTATCTATCTATCTATCTATCTATCTATCTATCTATCTATCTATCTATCTATCTATCTATCTATCGTTCTATCGTTCCATCCATCCATCCATCCATCCCTGTTTGTCTGTCTAATGTTTTTTAAAAATATATTTATTAAATGTACTTGCTGTTTTGTTCTCTCCTCTAGTGCTTCTTCTTTATTTTTTATATGAAGAGACTGTCTCTTTCTTTGGCCTTGTCTGTAGTCCTCTATAAATCTCCAGCTGCTTCACTTTTCATTTTCTCTTGTCTACTTTCCAAGCTTTTAAAGTGGACGATGATGATGATGGTAACTAACAATGTTTGTGCTCGTCATGTAAAAAAGCCTACAATATAAATGTCCCCCATTATTTATTTAAGTTTACTCCTAAGCCGGCAGCGTAAGACACAAACACAGAACTGCCATTAAAGTGTACGTTTTGAGAATAACGCAAACACAGTTGCAATCACAGTGCCAGGAAACACAAACAACTCTTTCTCTCTTCAGGCTCCACAAACATATACAACCCATTTATAAACACACACATACACACATTCTTACCCCCAGCTGCACCGCACACACACAAACACACACACACACTGGCTGCGGCTGGATTAAGCGTACTATAATGGGAAGCATGCAGTGTTAGCCTCTCATTACCACTGCACCTGTCCTGAACTGACAGAACTAATGCTGGACAGCGCTTAATGAGACACACACACTGACAGAACACACTAATACTGACACAGAGAGAGAGAGAGAGCTGTCATATCAAACATTTCTGAAATACCAATGCAGAAAGCAGTTTTTATAGGTTAAAAAGTTTAGTAATAAAGTGTTTTCTGTGCAATCATGCTTCATTTGTTTGATCACAGAAAAATAACATAAATAGTGAAAGATTGAAACTGAGAACAGCAGACTTGTTTTTAAATGCGTTTTCAAGTGGAATTTCACATGTTAGATAAATCCAGTATGCTAATTTGATGATCAAGAAATATTTCTGATTATTATTATCAATATTGGAAACTGAAACAATTAATTAATTAATTAATTAAGGTTTTTGAAAATAAAAAAATCTAAGTTTATTTATTATTTAAAGAAATGACTACAAATGCTTTTACTGTAAGTACAAAAGTGTGCCGGACTCTTGAAGATTCTACTCTAATCACATTACATTTTTTAAATTCATTTATTCATTTTATTTTGATTTATTCATTTATTCAATTATTCATTTTATTTATGTATTAGTTAGTTTGTTTGCTTTAAGGAGAAATGCTCTTAAATTATAAATGTTTGCATTTATTTGATTATGTATGTATTTATTAGATCATTTATATATTTCATGATTATTTATCTATTGACTACTTGATTGCTCAAATATCAGAATTAATTTTATAATTTGATTAATTTATTAACCCTTCATCAGACATTGAACTGTTTATGGTAACCAGGGGTCCTCATTAATATTGTTTAATACTTAAAAAGCAGGTCTCTGGGGGGCCCCAATGTGCATAACACCTTAGAGTCATCCTAACTTCATTGACACTGATTACAATATAATTATTTAGGGGGAAAAAAAATCATAAAAGTTTAAAAGTCTTGTAATAAACCCCATGTTTTTTCCAATGAGTATTTGCTAAAAACCCATCCATCTAACATCCATCAATCCATCCATCCCATTGTATTATATCGAATCCCATCCCATCGTATCGTATCAAATCCCATCCCATAGTATCATATCTCATTTTATCCCATCCTTTTGTATCATTTCCCATTGTATCCCATTGTATCGTATCGAATTCCATTCCATCCTATTGTATCCCATTCCATCGAATCCCATCCCATTGTATTATATTGTATTGTATCCCATCCCATGATATCATATCCTATTGTATTCCATCTCAATGTGTCGTATCAAATCCCATCTCATCCTATTATATCCCATCCCATCGAATCCCATCATATTATATTGTATCGGATCCCATACCATCCCATCGTATCATATCCCATCCCAAAGTATACCATCGTATTGTATCTCATCCCATCGTATGCCATCCCATTGTATCGTATCGGATCCCATCTCATCGTATCCAATCATGACCCATTCCATCGTATCCCATACCATCATATCGTACCATATTAAATCGTATCCTATCGTGGCCCATCCCATCGTATCCCATCTCATCGTATCATATTAAATCGTATTCTGTCCCATCTTATCCTATCATGGCCCATCCCATCGTATCCCATCCCATCGTATCCTATTGTGACCCATCCCATTGAATTGTTTCCTATCCCATCCATTCATATCCGATCCCATCGTATTGTATTGTATTCCATCCCATTCTTTCCCATTGCATCGTATCATGTCCTGTCCCATCCCATCGTATCATGTCCTATCCCATCGTATCGTATCCCATCCCATCCCATTGTATCATGTTGTATCCCATCATATCATATTATATCATATCCCATCCCATCCTATGGTATTGTATCCCATCCCATCCTATGGTATTGTATCCCTTCCCATCGTATCCCATTCCAATGTATCCCATCCAATCGTATCATATTTCATAGTTTTTTCATCTTATCCCATCCCATCTTATGCTATCGGATCCCATCCCATTGTATCATATCATATTGTATCCCATCCCATCGTGTCCCTTCCCAATGTATCGTATCCCATCTTATTGTATCGTTTTCCATTATATGCCATCCCATCCCATCCTGTCCAACCTTAACTTATTGTAACTTTATTTATTTAATGTATTTATATATTTATTTATTTTATGGTTATTCATTGATACATTGTAAAATCTTGATGCACAAAATGTGTCAGAGTTAATAAGCAATTGGTTAATATTTAATTTTGAGATTATTATTGTTCAAAAATTGACTGACATCTTCATCTTAATCTCTTAATTCATTTGTTTTAGTTTTCCTTCTGGAGAATCTTGAAATAATATTACTGTTTTATATTGGTTATTAAATCAGTTATTAGATACTGCAACAGTTTATTGAAAACCGGATATCTACCAGCCAGCATTAACCCTTTAACCCCTCTCTCTCTCTCTCTCCGTCACATTCTCATACACACATCAGCTGTATTGTGAGCTCAACAAAGGCTTTCCTCGCACTCATTGAGTCTCATTGTGCACGTGTGTGTGTGTGTGTGTGTGTTCATTCACACTCACCTTCACCATTGTCCTGTAATTACAGTCAGTCATCAGAGAGTGTGTGTTTGCGTGACCGGTCACTGAATTTGTGTTTTGTGTTGCTGTTGTTGATTTAGGGCCTTGCACGGCTACTCGTTCTCTCTAGTCATCCAGAAAAGTAGTGGACTAGTCAGCGAGCCAATGTTTACTTTATGGAAATGACCTGTCATGCAGATGGAGAGAGAGAAAGAGAAAGATGAGTGAGATGAGAATATACATACAGTTGAAGTCAGAATTAATAACCCCCTTGTATATTTTTTCCACTATTTCTGTGTAAACAAGGAGAAGATTTTTTTCAACATATTTCTAAACATAATAGTTTTAATAACTCATTTCTAATAACTGATTTCTTTTATCTTTGCCATGATGACAGTAAATAATATTTTACTAGATATTTTAAGACACTTCTATACAGCTTATAGTGACATTTAAAGGGTTAACTAGGTTAATTAGTTTAACTAGGCAGGTTAGGGTAATTAGGCAAGTTATTGTATAACAATGGTTTGTTCTGTAGACTATATAAAAATATTTAGCTTTTAGGGGCCAATAATGTTGACCTTAAAATAGGTTTTAAAAAATGAAAAACTGCTTTTATTCTAGCCAAAAAAAAAAAAAACAGATAAGACTTTCCCCAGAAGAA
>NC_079435.1:8732938-8747938 GCF_903798145.1 Danio aesculapii | reverse complement strand
ATGTAATTAATTCTTATTAAATTGTGTTTGTAGGCTAAATAAAACGAATCTAATTTTATATTTAACATATAGGCTCTCCTCATCATATAAAACAGGTATGCTTATATTTAATTTAAATTATTTTCTTAACGCATTCACCTTAGTCGACCTAAATTAAAGATATTAGACTGGCTGCCAATTGTCGGAAATATATTGTTTGCTTAAACTCTTTGTCTGTTGATCGATTTCGTTTTTGTCCCTTTTTTATTCGTTAATTGCAGAAAAAAATAATTGGCTGTTATGTATATATAGGCTAAAATCTGTAGGCTAGGTGATTGTAATTATCTGTTGTGTGCTATACAAATTATAAATGAGAAGTGCTCTTAATATTGTTGTCAAAGTATGTTTATAAAAGTTTCATTAGTATGTCTTGGGTATTTTTTTCTGCCACATTTCGCGGCTCTCAGGCTCCAGCCGCGCTGGTGTCTTCACTCCATCCGCAGCCTTTTTTTTTCTGTCTCGCGCTCGAGCTCCCGCCAACGCAATTTAAAAACAAGCAAAAACAAAAAACCGTTAACAGCTTACAGGTCCGTCGTCGAATGACTTACTAAAAGATGCTTTAAATGAAAGAGAAAAATGATAAAACCCATTAATCTTAAAAGAATAGACGAACTGAGCCAAAGATAAGCGACTGTATTTCATTTTTATATATAAATCCCCTTTTACAAAGAATAATTTAGCCGTTTTTATGATTGAATGTCGTCCAGAATTTCTTTCAGTGTTGTTTTTGTAAATAAAATGGTACATCTTGAGGCGTAATTAAACCTGTTTACTTAAGTTAGTCTGTGAAGTGGGCCACATATGTCACCTAGTTGGCATTAGCTAATAAGTAAAAGTCAACTAAATCATTTTAAAATATGGTAAATAATATTTTAGGTAATGGCAGACATTTGACAAGTGCGCGCACACACGTATTAAGCACCCTAATCATCAGTCACTTGAATATATATATTTTAAAATGATAAATATTGTACAGCACTTAACTTTGATGGCTCTGGTGTACGGTACTTGTAGTGAAATGTCAAATAACAGGCAATTTCAGCACATATTCTTGAAACAGTATGTGAGTGTGTGCGCTGTTCAGTTTTTTTTTCACAGTCTCAGCCTTTTTCTCTCTTTCTCTGGAAGAAGTAGGCCTTGCTATACAGACAATAACACACAAGCAGTACGCAGCAGAGTGAGACAGCCTTTCGTATAAATCTTGCTTTTTTGTCTGTCTCTTTCTCAAACTTTTTTTTTTGAATCTTCCTTTAGCGCTCCTTTTTTTTTTTTCTTGCGTAAAACAAAAGTTGCTGTTTGGAAAGGAGAATGTCCCATAAAGATAAGATAAAAGAGTTTGAATAAGGCCATACGGCAGTGAACGGTTCCAACAAGCTTATGGGGGAACCTGTTTTATATGGCTTGCATACTAATTCACTCTCATAATAACAACACAAAGTTCAGCTTGTCATAACCTTTGCTTCATCCAAAGTTATGTCAGATTTGCAGCAATCGTTCAACCTATAATTCAGGCAAGCACAATGAACTTGTTACTGACACCTTTCCCCCGCAGGTCATCTAATATAGACACTTTCGAACTCTTTGTTTGGAGACATGGAAATCGTTTCATGGAAATAAACATGTCAGACACTAAATCCATGTAGTCAGTCAAATCAAATCAGATACGTTCTGTAACAACATGCAGGTTCCGGTTTTGCCTGCGAAATGTATGCAAAACCAAATACCACGACATCTTGTTCTTAACGCCGTCAACTCGTATGAATTGTGCAGAACTTTCCTTTAATTTGGAGTGGAATTATGTAAAGTGAATTGCAAGCCAGTGGAACGTTCACAAACAGAATGGCACACCAACCTGACGCTCTGCTTTGTTTGTTAGGAAACGCTGCGTTTACATAGCAGGCGCCTACTGGCAAATGCAAAGTATGCTGCAGTGAGTTGGTTTGAGAATAAGGCTTTGCCTGGTGGTCTCACGAAGGCCTGATGGTCGCCCTAAGGTGTCGCGTAGCCCTGAGAGAGTGGCATATGTTGGGTAAACTCATTTTAGGGATTAAGCCAGATTAAATCACTTGATATGATTCTGCTTGAGCTAGTGATTTTTTTATTTTTTTTATTTCTTCCTCTCCTGGCTGTATCCAAGGATCATAACAGATCATTGCAAACAGGGATTGACTGACCTTTGAGTTCCTTTAATATGTTGTATATAGTTTCAGGATTTAAATTATTGCATGTTTCATGTGCTATGGCTCAGAGCCAGTTGGAAAGAGTGCGAGGGCCGTTGATGGAACCATGGCCAGCGCTCTATTGTCATTACGTCTGGTGTTCGTTGATCATATACATGCACCTTGCAATCTTAAACATTTGGTTTTCATTGATGTATTGTTATTGCAAATCCTGCTGATTTAAATATGTGAGTGGGAATTTAACTGGCTAACGTATGGATATGGGGTTGTGAAAGGACGATTATCACAAAATTGTCTATTATTTTAAAGCTATGTGTTCAACATTTAAAAAAAATAAAAGTACACTGTAAAAAATATCTGTAAATTAGCAGTTTTCCATATTTTGTGATTCATGTTTTTATTACTTTATTATTATTTATGCTTTTGAATTGCATTATAAGATCTTCTGACAACTTTTAACCTAAAGTTGGAAAAGTGACTTTTATTAACATTTTTAATTGTTTAAAGCAGTGGTGCCCAAACTTTTTCTTATGAAGGGCCAAAAACTTGATTGAGGCTAGTGGGCCAAAATGAAATATAGTTGCAATAGGCAGTTTCCTAATTTATTTAATAATATTTAAAAATGACTAGAAAACATTGCTTTATATTACCTAATACAGCATACATTACATTTTATTATGAACTTATTACAGTAATAACAAAAACAATCTAATTTAGAACAAAATTACACTAGTTTTTGCCTTGATTTGCTCACCGATGTCTTCTGCATAGTCCTCTATCCATTGAGTTACATTATTTACTGTAAATTAAAAAAAAAATCTGATTCATTTAAAACATTTAATTGAAACGTTTCATTTCAGTTTGCTTTTTTGTAGCTCTGCAATAAAACAAACAAATAAAAAAACGTTACGTCAAATTAGAAATGACGATCTCTTTTAAAGGCATTCGCCTGAACACTCCATCATTCTGACTCTCTTCTCAGATGCGATATCGGGCCTTTGATATCGATATCAAAGGTTACAATGGGCCAACTTTGGCCCGCGTGCCCTACTTTGGCCATCTCTGGTTCAAAGTGATATATTGTCTGGGTTGGTGTTGTATATTATGCTGCAAAACCCTGGTAATAAACTGCCAGTACATTTCCTGTTATTTTACAGGCTTATTTCTCAATATATTATTTTCTTATACATTATATCATATCAAACTACTAAAATGTCAATAAAAGTCACTTTCAATATGAAAAGTCAACAGAGCAGAGATCAACATGCCAAAATGCAATACACAACCGTAAATAAACTGAAAACATAAAATATGGAAACTGTTAATTAACAGATATTCTTTTACAGTGTAGTCTTTTTTCCCCAAGTGTTGAATACTTGATACTGAATGAAAAATATATTACTTTTTTAATAAGATCAAATAAAAACACTTCAAAATAAAGGTTTAAATCAACGGTTCCTTCACACCAAAAATGGTTCTTCTATAGCATTGCTACAAAAGCCCTCTAAACCTTTATTTTTAATATTTTAGGGAAAAATTCTGGCAAAGCAAATTTGAGTAAAGAATTTCAATGCTTTCTTTGTTTATTTTCCCTCATAGTTTTAAAGCTTTATGAGTTTCTTTCTTCTGTTGAACACAAAAGAAGATATTTTAAGGAATGTTGGTTGCAAATTCAAAAAAAAAAAAAAAAAAAAAGGTGATAGCTTTTTTTGTTTTTAAATTCTGTTCAGCAGATGAATAACGATGTAAATGATGACAAAATGTTCATTTTTGGCTAAACCGTCCCTTTAACTATTAAATGATTCTCTGGTCTTACTGTTTTGTTTGAGACATTAAATGGTTAAAAGTAAGATTTCGTGTACCTTTTGAGTTGAAATACTACTTTTGTTGTTGTCAGGAAAACGTAACAAACCTCTCTTTGTTGTGTGAAAAACGTTGTCACGTCCTCAGATTAAGTTTAAAGAGGGAATGTTGTCCCGTCTCTCTCTTTGCTCTTTGTTTGTCTGGCGAATCTAAAGGCAGCTGCTGGTCTGTAGCGTCTGCTGAGAGTTCTGGCCCGCGCGTTCACACGCCGCTCAATGGAGGGAGGGGACGGTACGGGGCAAACGGGGACACTGCTGTGTGCCCACTCGCTCGCTCGCTGGAGGTGATGGCAAGTGTATTGGTGAAAATGACAAAAGTGCGTGTCTGCATCTGAGTGCAATTCTTGAGGACAAGAGGGGGAAAATGGAGGTAAATTGGGGTGGGAATGAAATACGGGCAGCGCCGCTGATTGGCACATGTAAAATTAATGTGCTCTGGACTTTGCAGTTGCACAAGATAGGAACTTGTTAATTTGGCAAAGTAAGAAGCCAACCCACTGACCGAACCCTACACTATCTCCCTCCCCCCTCAGTCTCTTTCACCCTCCCTCCATCTCTGCCTCCCTCCCATTCAGCCCTTCAAGCGTGCGTATTGGCTGAGCGATCGGGCACCCGGTGCCAAATAGGTGGGCTCAGCTTCGCGCTGGCACACTCTGAGGCAATGGATAGGAAAAGAGCATGGAGAGGAAGAGAGAGATAGAGTTGGAGAGGAAAAAGGGGAAAAAAAGAAGCTTCTATCGGGTTTGCCAGCGGTCGTACGCGCTCTTCCAACATTGATTTGGTTCTCTGTTTTTTTTTTTGTTGTTTTTTTGCGCTCTCCATTCGCTCCTCTCTACCCCCCTCTCTCTTTCTCTCTGTCTATCTCCCGTTCTCTGTCTATCTCTCGCTCTCTGTGAGTCGAATGCAGAGCACGCATATCTGAACCAACTCCACTTACTGCTTTGCCAAACATTTTTTCCTCTTTGTTGCGGCATTTGTGTATTTGTTTGTGTACGTTTTTCTCTAACTGTGAGTACTTTTTTTAAAAATCGCAAACAATTTCACTGTTCGCTTTCTTGTTTGAATTTTAAATTAATTTTTTATTTTATTTTTTTTTTGGATTTGGTTTTTGGTGCTTGGCAAACTTCCCAGTTTTTTTTGGCAGAGTTTCTTTTTTCTCTCTCTCATTTTCTGTTTTGTGTATTAAATATTTCTCTCTAGCATTTCTTGTTTTTCTATATCCCGAGCAATATCACAATTTGGCTTCTCCAACATTTGGACTTTTTTTTCCTTTTTTTCCACCCAAAATTTTAGCTTTTCCATTCTTGAACTTTTTTTCACAGCAAAAAATCCGTCAGCGACTTTGTTCACTATCACTCGTGGCATGTAGTGTCAAATTGAGCACGGAGAAGACATTTTACTGGTTTTTCCACTCTTGTATCGGCCGGCAGGGTTTATGATGAAAGTGCAGAATGGTAACTACTGTCATTTTTCTTTGCTGTTTTGCTGCATGTCTTGTGCGTTTTTGTCTGTGCGCTGCATCTGTGTTTGTGTGGCCGTGTATAGTTTGGATCAGGACGTGCGGTTGTGCGGTTTGGCACAAGCGACAGCTAGCAGCTGTTACAGACTCTTTTCATCTGTCCCTCAAAAACATCATTGTCTTGCTCTGAACGGAGAAACGGAACTTAAAATAAAACATCAAACTCAAAAAATTATTTTATTATAAATAAATAAAAATAAAGTTAGAAATGTAATTTCTTTTTGTTATCTTTATCTGTAAATAAATATTATTCCATTTAATTCAATATAATTATTGCTGTATTTATAATTATGCTCAAGCATACATTAGATGTTTGTGTGTCTATGTGTGTGTGTGTGTGTGTGATCCTCACACGTTCTCCATACGTTCCCTTAACGCTGTCAGTCAGTCGGCTCATGCTCCGTGAATCTAACATCTTCTCTCCTTCTCTCCTCTCCTCTCCCCTTCTCCCCGTCTCTCCCTCTCCATCCCTCCAGGATGAATTCCACCCCTTCATCGAGGCTCTCCTCCCGCACGTGCGGGCGTTCTCCTACACCTGGTTCAACCTGCAGGCCCGCAAGCGCAAGTACTTCAAGAAGCACGAGAAGCGCATGTCCAAGGATGAGGAGCGCGCCGTCAAAGACGAACTCCTGGGCGAGAAGCCCGAGATCAAGCAGAAGTGGGCGTCGAGGCTGCTGGCCAAACTGCGCAAGGACATCCGGCCAGAGTTTCGTGAAGACTTCGTGCTCACCATCACGGGGAAGAAGGCGCCGTGCTGCGTGCTCTCCAACCCCGACCAGAAGGGCAAGATCCGGCGCATCGACTGCCTGCGGCAGGCCGACAAGGTCTGGCGCCTGGACCTGGTGATGGTGATCCTGTTCAAGGGAAGCCCGCTGGAGAGCACGGACGGAGAGAGGTTGGTCAAGTCCCCGCAGTGCTCCAACCACAGCCTGTGTGTGCAGCCGCATCACATCGGAGTGTCCGTCAAGGAGCTGGACCTGTACCTGGCCTACTTCGTCCACATGCCAGGTCAGTGGGTTACGCGCTCTTTTCTTCCCTCCTACTGCTACTGATATGTTGATTTAAGAGCGGCCAGAATCTAGAGTAAGGCGACACCGCCGTAATCACCATCACATCCAACACACTTACTGTATAAACACTTGCTTCCAGTGTGTGTGAGAGTGAGTGTGTGTGTATCTTCTGCAGCCAGAGCTGAAATTAGACTGAAAACAGGCTTCACAGGAAAATGAGGGAATTTATTTATGTTTTTTTATTATTTGTTTATTATTTATTATGTCTTTTAGTTATGCTTCTAGTTAGGAAGAAATGCTGTTTATCTGCTGTCAGATCTCATGAGGATTTTTTGGAAGCGTTTTTACATTTAATCACCATAATTTTAACATTGTAAATTGGATTTTTTTTAATAGGGAAACATTTAACATGACTAAAAATAATTCCATTTTTTTAATAAGTTTGCTTGTTATGTTTTGTTTGGAAGAAATCTCATCAAACTGTGTTGAAATCTCGGGCTGAATTTGGATAAGACGAATATTTAGAATAATTTCAATATTGTTAATAGGCAGCAACAAAGTAAATTACATTTTAATAAATCCTGCTAATTGGTGTATTTCATTTCTAAGCCATCTGCTTCTTAATTGTAAGAAATCCTATCAAACTGCATTAAAATCTCAGCGTAATTATTTTCTGATTTATTTATTTATTTATTTATTTTAAAGACATTTGTGTGCTAATAAGGTTTCTAAATGTATTAATTAAATATAATAATATCTGCTGTGAAAATTTAAACCCTTTATAAAAAAAAATCTAATTAAATACTTAAAAGTCGCAGAAATGAATTGAGAATCCTACTGATATAACTCTCAGTGCAGAATTAATCCAAATTAGATCTGCATATTTCATAACTATTATAAAAGCAGCTTTACAGAAAATCATGACCTTATTGCAGTTTAGTTTGCATTTTGCAAGAAATAATAAAGTCAAGCAGTTCAAATGAGCTATATACACTAGTATATATTATTATTTGTAAGTGCACTGTACTGTATGTATGCAGTAAAACAGTGTGTGTGTGTGTGTGTGTGTGTATATTATGATGGTGTTTTAAATGAGTAGTGTGTTTTACTGGGCTTTTCAATTATTCATTGCTATTCTACTTTCATATTGGCAGGGTTGAAGGGCTGTATCATATTCAGATGTGTGTGTTTGTGTGTGTGTTTGTGGATAAGTTACTCTCCCTGTCTCGTACACTCACTGCCAAACACTGATTCTGACACGGCTAGCTCTCTCTCTGACGCACACAAGATCTGACTGGCCAAACAAACTCACAAATCACAAAGCGCTTTCTTTCTACCAATTCAATTTAACTTAAGAGTACAGCAACCAAACCACTTCTTTCTAGACAAACAAATCAAACCAAATGGCTTATCTTGAGTTTATGAACGTTAAAAGCCAAATATTAGCCACCGAAGCGATTCCTGCGTGTCTTTCGGTCAGCGTTCGCTCTGGTTCAGTCTGTGCCCAGTGGGGTTGGCCAGCGCGCTGCCCGTTCAGAATGTTTGCTGTGCTCTTATCTTATCAGGCTAATTCCAGTGTGCACTGCCGCTTTTATCAGACTCCAAATAGCCCCGGCGGAGACTGGCACCCTGCAGGGCAGCCGTGCAAAATCCCAGGGCCCGTGGCATCCGGTGCCAGAGCTCAGGGGGCCTTTCTCAACCCCAGATGCCACACTCACAAAATAATTTTTGCTGATTGTTCAAAACTACTTATTTAAAATGAGCGGAAGCAACACAATTCTTAAGATTTTTTGGAGATAACTTAATTGTTTTATGTTCAACCTGTCAACAATGTTTATTCTAGGACAGGATGAGTGAATTGCATGAATGCCTGTGTTTTTTGCAGTGCGTGCACTGATCTGGACACATTTTTATAATCTTTTTTTAAGGTATTTTAATTGTTATTCTTTCATTGTTCATTTATTTCAACACCCCAAAAATGCTGGGTTAAATATGGACAAACCCAACATTGGGTTTAAAACAACTCGGCACTTAAAAAATGCTACTTAACTACAAACTACTTAATTAAAATGAGCAGAAACAACACAATTCTTAAGATTTTTTTTGGACAACTTAATTGTTTTATGTTGAACCAACTCAAATTTGCTAAGTTAACTTAATTAATTTACGTCCAATCCAAACTTAATGAAATAGCCTTTTATTAGCTGTTTTTTTCTGCATGCCAAAACACATCTACACCCCCAAAAAATGCTGGGTTGTTTTAACCCAACATTGGGTTTGTCCATATTTGACACAACATTGGGTTAAAAACAACTAAGCATTCATAAAATGCTGTTTGTTCAAACTACTTATTTAAAATGAGCGGAAACAACACATTTCTTGGGTTTTTTTTTAGGACAACTTAATTGTTTTTTTTCAACCAACTCAAATTTGTTAACTTAATCGATTTATGTTGGGATAACATGAATAAATTGTGTAGAACCCTTTTTTAACAGTGCATGCACTGATCTGGACACATTTTTATTGTTGTTGTTGTTTTTTAAGTTGATTTGATTGTTTTCATGATTTAAGTTGTGTTTACAAACTAAATGAAATAGCCTTTTATTAGGTGTTTATTCTGCATGCCAAAACTGATCTACACTCTTCAAAAATACTGGGTTGTTTTTAACCCAACATTAGGTTTATCCATACTTGACCCAACGCTGAATTAAAAACAACTCCGCACTCAAAAAATTCTGTTTGTTCAAACTACTTCATTAAAATGAGCTGAAACAATACAATTCTTGAGTTTTTTTGGACAACTTAATTGTTTTCTGTTCAACTAACTCAAATTTGTTAACTTAATCAATTTATGTTGGAACATAATGTGTATGAATGTACTGTAGATCCCTGCATTTTTTTAAGGTGCGCGTTCTGCGTTCTGATCTCGACACATTTGTAACGTTGTTGGTTGTTAATTTAATTGTTCATGATTTAAATTGTGCATTGAAAACTAATTGAAATAGTCTTTTTTTTTTTTTAGGTATTTAGTCTTCACGCCAAAAGATATCTATCCCCCCACCCCCCAAAAAAATCATAAAAACCCAACATTGGGTTAAAAACATCCCAGCGTTTTTAAAAATAAGTAATGTTTGCTGTTTGTTAAAACTTAATTAAAATGAGATAAAACAATACAATTCTTGCGTTGTTTTTTGTGGGGACAACTTATTTGTTTTATGTTCAATCCATTTTATCTTTAAAAAATAATAAGCTAACTTAATTCCTTCGTGTTGTCCCAACACAAATAGACCCAGCATTTTTTAGATTGATCATTTGTTTCGAGTGTACGGATTCGCTGTTTTAAATGCTGCGGCTCAGCTGTTTGTTTAATTGAATTGTTCGCTTTGTGTTTATTTTGTCCTTGTGGATGTTTATGCACAGCACCAAACCTTTGTGTGTCATTAATAAACGTGGCCTTCATTGTCACACTCTTAAATCGAGTACTCATCTTTTGTGTCCGTAAGAAAGCGAGAGATGAGAAGAAAGGACAGCTACGGGAGTCGCTACAGTAATTGCTCTAGTTGGCACTATTGCAATGCCTTTGGTGCGGGAAGATGTGTGTGTGTGTATGTGTGTGAGCATGAGCTCCAGGGAAGGTTTTTTTTATTTCTGCTTCTCGCATTTTTATTATACCTTGCTAACAAAGCAAATCATTCACTTTAAAACAGCTTTTGTTCAGTACTTTAGCAAAGAGGTAACATTCTCAGAAGAGTTAAGAACTTTACTGTTAGCAGAACGTTCGTTTAAAGTTATCCGCCATTCACAATGTTCTCAAAACATTAGTACAAAAACTTATTTTTTCTGAAAGATTTTAGTTGGATGTGCACCATTTTTGAAATTTTTACTAAACTGTAAAAAATGTTGGGTTGCACACAATCAATTTGAGTTGGGACAACATGAAGGATTTAGGTTAGCTTATTAGTTTTTACAAATTTAAGTTGTTGAACATAAAACAGTTGTCTCAAAAAACCCATCAAGAATTGTGTTGTTTCAGCTCATTTTAATTAAGTAGTTTGAACAATCAGCATTTTTTGAGTGTTGAGTTCATTTTAACCCATTGTTGTGTCAAATATGAACAAACCCAATGTTAAACATACCTGCATCCCCCAAAAAAAGCTGGGTTGTTTTTAAGCTCATTTATGTTCATTTAGTTCAGAATGGGTGTAGATATTTGGCGTACAGAATAAATACCTATTAAAAGTCTATTTCATTCATTTTGGAATGCACAACGTAAATCATGAAAACAATTGAATCAAAAAACAACAGTAAAAATGAAAAATGTGTCCAGATTAGTGCATGCACTGTAAAAAATGCAGGATTCCACACAATTTATTCATGTTGTTCCAACATAAATCGATTAAGTTAACAAATTTTAGTTGACTGAACATAGAACAATTAAGTTGTCTCAAAAAAAACCCCTCAAGAATCATGTTGTTTGAGCTTATTTTAAATAAGCAGTTTGTACAAACATCAAACGTTGTGTTATGAGTGTAGTTTCAGCAAACATTGTAAATAAATATTCTAATTATGTTTATAAATGGGGTGTTTTCTTATAAAATGCTTGCATAATCATGAAAAATGTTTTTAAAAACATAAAAATTGGATGTTTTAATTGTTTAGAGTAGTGTTGCTCAATATTGTAAAAATCAGACATTGCAGTATTTTGTTTTTCTACAATATATATTACCATATGACTATAGTTTCATCAGATGGCTTTAATAGCTCTATTTGGTAAGAAATCATTAATTAGAATTGATTGGGGTGATTATTAACACTTTAGAATAATAGTCCATTTGTTAATGTATTTACTTACTTTAACTAAGCATGAATAACCTTGAAAAGCATTTATTAATCATAGTCCAACATTTACTAATGCATTATTAAAATTCAAAGTTGCACTTGTTAACATTAGTTCGTGCACTCTGCGTTACTTGAATTAACATCATTTAACGTAAATAGCATTTATTAATGTTATCAAACACAAATAAACACTGTAATAAATGTATCACTAATAGTTTAGTAAACGCATTAATTAATGGACCATTATTTTAAAGTGTTAACGCGTGATTTTCTGAATCATGTATAAACATAATAAACAAAATGCGAGCAAAAGTAATAAAAATAAAGCAATAGAAAGTCAAATAACCAGTGCTTAATGGTTTTCTGCTGAGTCAAACAGTATTCAGGTATAGAAATTGAATTATCAAATGTAAAATAACACTTTACAGTCTACGTTGTAATAATTAAGTAAAATAATGTCTCAAAGTTACAAACTTTGTGGCTGAATGCTTTAAACTCTCTTGAAATGCCTTTAAAACACATGGAAATGATAAACTTTTACTCTGTTATGGTTATACTTTGCAATGTCTCGTCGCTGATCAATTATAATCCCAACTCAACATTGCATATCCTGCAATATCGATGCTGAAACGGTATATTGTACAGTCCTATAGTTCAGAGAATTGATAGTGTCTTTGCAACTTATACACTAAAACTTCTGGGTTCCACACAATACCTTCATGTTGTCCCAACACATATTTATTCGGTTAATTCAGTTATTTGTTTTTACAAATGTAAGTGGCTTGAACATAAAACAATTAAGTTATCCCCCAAAAAACTGTAAAATTGTGTTGTTTCAGCTCATGAACAAGCATCAAAAATCAGTTTTTGAGTGTAGTAGGAGTCATTTTTAGTGGCTGTAACCTTTGTCTTGTTGTTTCATCAAAACTGTAGATTGTTTTTTTATAAACAGTCTGCAAAAAAAATCTCGAGTTTGATTCTGGATCTGAATCTTTAACCTCTAAGCTGTGAGATTTGACTCTCAAATGTTCCATACGTCACTAAATTTAGCCTTATTTTTGCATCTTCGTATGAAGTGTGAAATGACAGAATTTGAAGCAGTAATCCAGGTGTTTTGGAGGGAAATGTGTGTTAAATGTGTTTCCATTAACAACAGTGATTATGAGTAAAGTCGTCCTAATGGAGGGAAGTGGCTTTTTGGGTTAGAAGAGAATATTCGTTTTATATCCCGGGCTGTGCTCCTGCTGCTGCTAATATATCATCATTATTATAAAAGCCTAATTTCAACTTTTCCCTGCTTTAACACTCTGCACAGGAAATTTGATGTTTAACCATTGAAGAGGTGTGAAAAATAAGCTTTCTGCCATTTGAATGTCTTGAACTGGAGCTCTTTGGAAAGAAGAGCTTTTAGATTCAAGAGAGAAATCTGCCTTGACTATTTGTGCATGGTCATAGATATGATGATATCTATTATTATTATTATTATTATTATTATTATTATTATTATTAATTAATTAATTCATTCATTCATTCATTCATTCATTCATTTTCTTTTTGGCTTAGTATGAAGAATGAAGTGCCAACCTTTTTGCACAGCACGTTTTTACACAGCAGATGCCCTTCCAGCCGCAACCCATCTCTGGAAAAATTATTATTTTTATAATTTTTTTAATTGTTATTATTTTTATTTTTATGATTATTATTATTACTATTATTATTATTATTATTATTATTATTATTATTATTATTATTATTATTATTATTATTATTATTATTATTATTGTTATTATTATTATTGTTATTATTAATAATAATAATAATAATAATAATAATAATAATAATAGCTTTTAAAATATATCATCACTATATTTAATTTCCTCTAAAAATATGAGAAAAACCTCACAATTCGTGGATGCTCATTCATGCATTAATTTTGTGTTTTATTTGATCTGTATTATTTATAACGATTAATTATTGTGAATAAAAGTTATAGTTTTACTTTTAAAGTTATAGTTACTATATTTTAATAACTAGAAAATATGAGCGGAATCCGCCTGGACAATCTGTGTATGCCTGTGCATTTATTTTTTGTTTTATATTAATTGTATTATAATTATTAATGGGGCAGCATGGTGGCTCAGTGGTTAGCACTGTGGCCTTAAAGCAAGAAGGTAGCTGGTTTGAGTCCTGGTTGAGCCATTGGCATTTCTGTGTGGAGTTTGCATGTTCTCCCCATGTTGGCGTGGGTTTCCTCCTGGTGCTCCGGTTTCCCTCACAGTCCAAACACATGTGCTATAGGTGAATTAGATCAATTAAATTGGTCATTTTGTATGTGTGTGTATATGTTAAAGTCTATGGGTGTTTCCCTGTACTGGGTTGCAGCTTGAAGGGCATCCGCTGTGTAAAACATATGCTGGATAAGTTGGCTGTTTATTCCGCTGTGGCAACCTCTGATGAATGAGTATCAAAATTATTAATTTTAAAAATTGTAATTACTATATTTTATTAATTAAAAACTGTAAAAAACCTGCCTAGACAATTTGTGCATGCTTGTGTTTATTTTAAAATGTTATTTTATCAGTATTATAATGATTAATATATTTTTTATAAAAGGCATTTAAAAAAATAATAATTACATTATTATAATATAAATAATATTTTATTACTTTAAAAATAATTTTTAAAGACCATTTGTGCATGCTTGTGCATTTATTTGTTTTTTTTTTGTCTTATTTGATTTGTATTATAATTATAAATTTTTACCTAATCATTTATATATTTTATTACTTAATCTGCCTAGCCCTAGACAATCTGTGTATGCATGTGCATTTAGGTTTTGTTTTATTTTAATTGTATGAAAATTATTAATGAACAAAATTATAATTACTATATTTTATTATTTAAATACATTTTAAAAATCTACCTAGACAATTTTTGCGTGCTCATGCATTTATTTATTAAGTTATTTTATCAGTATTATAATGACTAATTATTATTGATAAAAGACATTTTTAAAAATAATAATTACTATATTTTATTATTTAAGACATAAAACAAATCTACCTAGTAAATTTGTGCATGCTTGTGCTTTTTTAATTTAATTTTATTTTATTTTATCAATAGTATTATGATTAATTATCATTAATAAAGGCATTTAAAAATAATAACTATATGTAGATGCTTTAAAATGCCTTTTTTGTGTTTTATTTTATTAATATTAGTAATTAGAAAAATTATAATCACTAGATTTCATAACTTTAAAAATATTTAAAAAATCTATACAATTTTGGATGCTGGTGCTTTTTTTTTGCTTCGTTTTTTATTTTATATCTGTATTAAAATTATTTAAAAAGAAAAGATAATTACTATATTTTATTACTTAATCTGAAAAGAAATCTGCCTAGTAAATTTGTGCATGAATTTATTTTTAAATGTTATTTTATCAGACTAAAAACAATTGATTATTATTATTAAAATAAAATAATAATTCTTATATTTTATTACTTATTAAATTGCCTAGACAATTTGTGATTGCTCGTGCATCTATTTAT